>NW_019100674.1:0-36878 GCF_001856785.1 Myzus persicae | reverse complement strand
TTGTGTTAAATAAAAAAAAACTGTTATCAACTATCAACAACTAACAAGTTACAACATAGTTTTGGCATTCAGTTTCTATTTATAGTTTTGAAATACCATTATCACAATATTATTATACTTTAATCAATAATCACTTTTATCATGGACATTTTGGTTTCCACCCCGGAATAAGATAATACTGATAATAGATTTAGTATCTACATTAGTGGATTCTAGTGTTTCCACTCGACGGCCGTCGTAGACCGTAGACATATCATACGAATATAGATAATATTCTATTAATCAATTAATCTATAGACTTTAATGTTATGGTATAATACTATAATATATTTAATTATATCTATGTTTCCATCGACAGTTAATCATATTATTATTTTATTAAACAATCAAGTGTCTTGTGATCTTATACCAGGGTCTGGATGTAGGTACCCAATAGTTATTACCCACCCACTACAATTATGAAAGGGGTGCTTGAGCACCTTTTCAGATACGTGATAGCCGCCACTGAGCGGGCGATACGGCTTTATAGGATTATTTAAGATTATATCTACACAAAAATTATAACGAGATATGAATGGTAGATTTTCGGAATAAAAGAAGATAACCAACTCATAATATTATATTACGACTCCACATGGAACCTCACTGATTACTTTCTTCACATTAGCCAATAATATAATAATATTATGTTTTAAAGAACCTTTTCGTCACCGACTCGCGGTCCTGTGCTATACAAAAATGTGCCGCAGTCAAAGTGTTAACTATCTATAGTTTTCAATTTGAAATTTAAAAAAAATTGCCAAAATATGCAAAATAAGCATACAAATGTTAAAATGTCCTGCAAAATCTATCAAATATGCAAAAATATGCACATTCAAATTTTAGATCTGATATCGTGGCACCGAGAAATAAATTTATTTCGTACTCTGCTATATTTAACAATAATTAAACAAAGTATGCAAATGCTACAAGTCCCTATGCTACTATAATAAGGCCCCTTGAACAGAGCCGATTTATTGGGATTTGGGGGTTGAAAAAAACTATTTTTATAAAACATAATAATCCGTTCCATGTACAACACTACAATTATTATTACCTATTTTCAGCAATCTAAGATTCTTAATATTACCTAAGATCAGTGATCTTATGATTATATTGAATTGAGTAATGAACTTTAAGAGGACGCCACACCCGCATGTGCTGTCTCCGTCTTACAAATGTACAACATAGCAAAAACTGTTTAGCGCGGAACAACTTTTCTCGCACCATATTTGTTGTAGAATTACCAAATTTTCACAACACGTAAAGAAGAACTCTATCTGTGCAACAGCGTGATTTTTTTTTAATTACACTTTCCAATCATTTTTTATAAGCAAATGAAAAAAACAAAATGTTTAGAAGCAAATAACTTTTTTTGTATTTATGTTATCTTAAATATAGGCACGCTGTTGCATAGATAATTTTCTACTCGATATGTTCAGAAATGTTGGAGCCACTACTACAAACACAGAAAGATAAAAGTTGTTCCGCGCAAAACAGTTTTTTCTATGTTGTACCTATGTAAGACGGAGACAACACATGCGGGTGTGGCGTCCTCTTAATGAATTAATGTACATTTTACAGGCAGTGAATGTACTAATGTAGTACCTTGATTTGAAATTTATGTCGAGTATCGGTAGATAAAAATAGTATTTCTCAGTAAAATCACTCTGGTTGATACCACGACCACATTAATATATTATTAAACATTAGTTATTAACTTTTTACTTAATACTTATTACTCTTTGGCTCTCTCGATTTATATCTTACTTAACTTATACTAGATAATGTACAATACCTGTATATAAAAGTATTTTTCTTGATTTTATTTTATTAAACGATGTGTACGTGACACGAGACCCGCGCTCGTCATTTACCAAGTATAGTCGTATAAATTCTAAGTGGTGAACACTGATGAATGCCGAGTCGCCAAGCATAATGAGTTTACAATCTAATCAGCTACAATGATACAGTCTACAGGTATATTTGATATTTATTATTTATTATAATACTCAATTAGTTTGAGGGATTGCGAGTATTGGATATTTGTACAATTTAAGTAAACAATAAAGGAAATAATGTAATTAGTTTAAATAAATTATTATCAAGTATTATAGATTCGGCAAAATACAACTAGTTTCAATTTTAACATTTTTTGTAACGTAATAATGTTGTCAATAAATCGTGAGCTTATATTTATAGCACGATAAATAATAAAGAAAAACTGACTTCAGGTTATCAAAAACGTGTTAGAAATCAACAAACTGAACTAAAAAATACAGGTAATAAATAATAATCCAAAACAGACCGAATTATCATTTTCATGTGTCCCAAATCAAAATAATCTGAGTAGTATTCAATCAAATAACATAGAAATACCTCATTATTTCGTGTTATAAAAGCTATATGAGTATTGTAACATTCAGAAATATTTCACCAAGATGGCAAGATGTTTGAATATATACCTAATAATGAGGGTATGAACTATTATATTCAATTAAGGCCGAGTTCTACAAATTATAATTATACCGTATAATGTCTAACAGTCTGTTCACCGAAAACACAATTTCTCACAGATTACATTGAAAATAATTGTTTTGATAAGCTGAGTAAGCAAAACGGTACTTAAATACACAACTGTATAACAATTTAGAATTATTAAAACTAGAAAAAAATGTAACTATTTTTTAATTTAAAATGGGTTTAATTCAGTCAATTTTGATTTTAATTGCCTAGTTATATAAAAGCAGAATGGCTGATAAAATACACAAATATTGAAATATAGTACTTATCAAAAATAGATGTTATTTTAAAAACGTGTACTGTGCATAAACATTCTGAGAAGATTGATCATTTTACATGATATATATATACCATAAATGTCAAGTCGATACTTACCACCACTTTTAGCTTTTCAAAAATGTCACAATTAAATCCAACGTTTATCTGACCGAGAAGTTTAATGTTCCATAAATCAGTGGACATACTGTTTATAAATTTAAATCAAGACTAAAATTTATTTGCATCAAAATGAACAATGAATTTCCAAGAATTTCCGAACTATAATTATACGAAAAATACAACAACAAAAAACAATTTTAAATAGAAAAAATATATAAGTATAGTATATAATATAGGTATAATGTTGAGTTATTACTGAAAGAAAATAAATAAATGTAAATTAAAAATACATTTTTAACAAAGTACAGATATTGTAAAATAGAAACAATATAAAAACTAATTGAAATTATTTCTCATAATAGTTATACATTTAAAAAGGTACCATAAATACCCTACTATCTACATTATAATAAAATTAAGCGTTGCCATAGTTATAAGTTCATGAAATTTTTCCAGGGGTGCCCCTATTGTAACATGATAAAAATCACAAAATGTATAGCATTTATTTTTTTTCTTGGTAAAATACCAAAAGATTTACTAACAATGAAATGGTTGAGATTTGATTTTTTTTTACAATAATGAGTGTTTTTTTTTTTAGTAGAAAGAGTGCTTTGATTTTCAACTTCCGTATCTTTTCCTGTTTGTCTATACACTATTTTGTTGCTACAGCACTTTTTTTATATAAAAAATAAAGTGGTCTCACCAATAACAAAATCGATTTCGACATTTCGTCAAATAATAAGTATACTGGTTTTGCATAAAAATCTCGTTTTTTCTTTATTCTTTTTTTTAACGATTGTAAAGGAAGACTACCAGTAATCGATTTTACATATTAAATACAATTACAATAAGTACATAATGTTAAGAACTAGATCTATTGATTTTCCAATTAATTACCATTTACCATACTGCGTATAGTTAAGAGGATATTAGCTCACTGTTATCCCTCTGCTTTGGTCCACGTGCAACATAGACAAAATGTATTTACTCCAAATTCCGGTGCGTTACAACTTTCAAAATTAATGGCAGGTCTAATGGTATATTTCGCTTTGTCGTCTACTGGATACGTCTTTTCCCTTTAAAAAAAGTATATTATTATTGTTGCACGTACAATTATATATTATACTGCTACAGACGCCTGCAGTACCTACATAATTATATATTTATTGTAACATACGTTATACCAATATACTGAGCACAATTTTTTTTCTGTAACCATTCATATACCGTAATGTAAAAATGCTACTTTTTCATCGATCCTAAGACGTATGCACTAAGCAGCAAATATTGCAGCACGGGTTAATTTCAAAAATAAAATGATTTGCTCTACTGATATGGGCAATTGTAAAGTCCATCAGTTTAAAGGATTTAGGTACTTTCTAATACTTAATTATAAATCTCAACCTAATGATCTCAAAAATAAAATAAAATATGATAGTGCTAAGTATAAGTATTATAGCTAGCGCTCGTAATTTATATAAGGAGCTAGAAAAGGAAAAATTTGCACAAAAATGTATAAAACCCGCGTGAAGAAAATATATACCTTAAATGCCAAGTAAATTATAAACATCCATCAAAATTCAATATTATTCAAGATTCCAATTATAAATTTTTAATATTTTATGTATGAAGGAAACTTTTTGTATTTTGACATTTTATTGAACTGGAAAAAATAAATTCGAAAAGATAGTAGAGGTACCTACATCAGAATTCTATAGTGAGAATAGATAGAGATTAAAATATGCACATTGCACTGCTGTCCTTTAATTAGTCGACTTCAACGATAACAATAAATGAATATACTATAATTGATAATGTTGATTTTGATATTCAATATTATTATTAATATAGGTACTCGGCTTAAGAGAGAAAAAAGATAATTTTTTTAGAAAATGTTAAATATGCATAAAATCCTCCTCTTTTTGGTAGCAAGAAGGGGGGAGGGTAATGCCCAGTATTAAAAATAAAAACTACGAAACTACTTTTAAATAAAGTAATAAATTCACTTTAGTCACCTCAAGTTTTTCTGATTTAATTTTTATTTTAAAAATATACCCACTTCAACGAGTTAAGAACGATGGTGCAAAAGAATTGCAGAAATCATTAAGTAATAATGTAATATCCTTTCAGATTTTTCGATTTTCTATTTGAATAAAATGTTTAGTGTATCAAATCACTTATGCGCAGGAGCGGTTTAACACATGTTTTTACACATTTCACAATAAATTATTCAATTTGTTCTCACATATTTAGACAATTTTACTGTTTTTACGTGTTTTCTTCAGAGTTCAGAGTGATTTATGTAAATAGTTCTGTAGTCTTAATACATGCTTTTCTATGTTATATAAGTACATATAAATCTGAGCCCTAGTTATTATATGCATTTAAATTCAAACATATTTTTATTATATGTTTATAATAATTTAAACTGTGGAATATTTTATTTGACTAATGACTAGGTATATTTTGAATAAACTACCTATAATATATTCGATTTATTCTATGAATACCTACACCGTACTCCACGTCTCCACTGCATATTCCTTTCACTGCTTTAACATTTACGTATAAAAGAAATACTAAATACGTATATAACTATATAAGTATAAATACATTTTATATAAAAGTACATATATAATTTCTAGAAAATTACCAAGGTCTGCATTTCCGTACGAGTGTGTCATGTATAACGGTAGGTACCTATATGGCTATATTATATTATATTAATGTATTATATGTTATATTTTATCGGTAGGTACATCGAGATATTGAACTATGCTTAAATAATTTAATGTACATTATTATAATATATTATTATTAGGCGTTTATTCCTCAGTTCTCTATAGTCTATACATAATTATAATGACATAAGTAAATGATAATTATTTTAACATTAAAAATAGTGTCGACGACAGTCCTGACATATTGTATAGATAATAATAATAAAATTGTATTATTATATTATTTATATTGGTATACCGGCTTATTTTCACGTAGTTGTTATTAAGTAGAATATTATTATACAGTTCTAAATCTAAAATTAATGATTGCTTTTAATCACAACCTTTGGGAATTCCATACGTTTATCAATTTATATTTTATAGTTTGTGGCGAGCGATAATGGGCTGCGGAGTCGCGGCGACGATATTTATATTATTACTTCATTGCACTATGCAGTTTCTTATTTCACCGTTTATTCCCGTAATCCCGTAATCCCGTATCGCTCATCAAGTTTCGAATTTCGATCGTTAATAGTCGACAGCAGCCGATACTGACGTCTGGTGAAACACGGTTGACTATAATATTCTTTTCTTCGTGTAACGTGAATTTGTTTCCTACTATTATATTTATAAAAAAAGACTACGTAGTCAGTGGTACACTTTAAATTGAATGATACGGTGGAGGTCGTACCCGAAAATTGGTTTATTAAAAAAGGATGTTGCGCATGGCCGAATACAAAAAAAAAAGTGAATTGAAAAATGCAATTATAAACAGAATAAAGCCGAAAAAACACACATTTAATTTCTTTGAAGCACGGACTTTGACTTCCAATATTAGTGAGTTAAAAATATCAAAACTGAATCACCTACTATATTATAAAATGTTTGTTATATAATTTATATTAATTTAAATTTTAAAATGATTCTAGATGATTTTCAAGTGGCTCAAAAGAAATGCTCTGTGGCAAAAAGTCCGATCTTTCCTCATCTGAAGACACATTAAAACTTAGAAAAGTGCGAAAACGAAAAGTTGTGAAAAATTCGGATTCTGCAGGTATTATATTTATTATGTTATACGGTATTTTACGATATTAGAGTTTGCTTGAACTTAACTTATCTAACATTTCTTTGGGCTTATTATGTGAAAAATTACTCGGTTGTTGTCTCAGGGTTTAAAATTAAAACACAGATAATGTTTGTATTTATTATCTAGAGTAGGTATCTTATAGTCATAATATAGTCTCTTATATTAAATTTTACTTGTACCTATACCTATAAAATCATAAATGCAACTATTGGATCACATTTTTTTTATTCGGGTTGGGGGGGGGGGATTATATAATTCCAATATATTGTTGTTCATTGTTTAATTGGCAATATATCTTTCAATATTAATGTGTTAGTAGCTAAATTTGTGGTATAGTCTCGCGGCTAGCGTACTAGTTCTTCACCAATTCTACATTTCACTGTGCATTTAAGAAAATATTTTATTTGAATGTGTTATTAATGAATACGTTATTATCCATAACACACCTAACACGAAGATGCTACAAAGGTGCTACTAAGAGGATGTATAAGCCGTCTCTGTTTAGGTCATTGTAAATGTTTGTTCACTAGCTTCAATAGTATTCTGTTTGTTTTGATATCATTTGAGTGAATTTACCTCTAATCAAACTTTTAAGTAAGAATTTTAGGTGTGCTTAAGTATCAGCTTTTATTCAATATTTTAATTTTCAAGCAAAATATGATGCTTATATATTGCTTGAAGATGAAATTATTAAAAAAATCGCATATATCTTAGCACGGATAAAGTTTTTACCTAAAAAATTGACAATATGTCAAGTTACTCTATTATCAAACTAGCAGCACATTATTGAAACTAGCAAAGGAAAAATTGTGACAATAAACGCATGAGTAGCATTCTCTCAATGGGCGCTATACAAAGCAATCCCAAACCTCCACTTAGTGGCACCTACGCCTTCAATGTCAAGTTAAAAGTATTTGTTAAGATAATATAAATTATAATACATAGTTATACAACCAAAGAGATCAATTTAAAGTTTTAAAATAAAATTAATTCAAATAATGTTTATATGAAAAAATAATAAGTGTTTTTATTTTATAAATGTTTAAGTATATTATCACCTTTTATGCAAAGCACACCAGGTCCAAAAATAAGATTTTTGAAAATCAACTTAGTATTTTTTTTTTCAAATTTTAAATGTATTTAAACGTAACCGAATTTGGTTTTTCCTTGTTTTAATTGATTTTATTTTAAGTAAAGTAGTTGTTTATGAATATTTGTAAATTATATGATTATGTAAAATTTATAGTTCTGATTATAGTTAAAATACAAATTACTAAATTGGATTTCATGACTTTTGCATACCTATAGTTTACATAGACTTTAAAACCTATATCTTTACCTCTGGTTATCCAAGTATTTTATTAAGGTGTTATTATTTATGTGCAAATATATATATTTTTTTTGTAGCTAAAAGAAGTTTATTTTCTGACTTGGATGAATCTACAAGCCTCGCTATAATTGACAGTCCAATAAAGATTTCTATAAGAACAGTATCTGGTGTGTTTTGATTATAGTTAATATTTTGATTTATTGCATAATTTGTTGTTAGCTGTATTTTATTTTATTCAATATTTTAACTTAAGTTAGTTAACAAAATTAAGTCATATATTATACTCCATATAGTTGTGCGAATTGTAAACTGCTTATAATACAAGTTATCTTAAACTTTAAATCCCCAAAAAAACTAAGTTTAAAAAATAATAACTATATTTGTGCGTTTAGCTGATGACCATTGTGTAAACATCAAAACTATTGAAAGTAAATCGTCAAATTTAAAACAACAAAACACTTTCCATAAATCTAGAATTTAATTTCTTACGCTTATTAAATGGTCAGACATAAATATTCAGTGATCTTTTATTTTTAAAACACTAATAATTCTCATTGACTTATTTAAATTAATACATAATAATTTTTTAACGGTTAATTATATATTCTTTGTATTTAATTGTGTTTTTATTAATAAAAGTTAAAACACAATCAAATATATTCAATAGTGTTTAATTTTTTTAATATTTATTATGTTTGATACATTAAAATGTATAATAAGACTAAAACATTTCTATATGAACATTGACACCCTGTGGTTATTTATTCAGCTGGTGTTGTGACCTGACCAAAAAGTGATTTTAATTTATAAGTATATATAATATAATATATATAATTAATTATATTTATATATACATAAATACATATACAATATTGGTTACAACAAGAGTTATTGTATTAGTCATTAATTTCTGTTACATCCTTTTAGATATATTAAAAAGTCGCATATTCATCATCAGTTCAACGAATACTGTTGTCTGTAAAAACATTGCATTGCATACACAAAATAAATTCATTGGTTGGACAAAAAGCTCAGATCAGTTATTGATGGAATGAGGTCTACTCTTCAATTGTTACTCATCACGTGAGCACTCTGTCTTCAGTTTATACTTCTGCATACGATTCTCAAAAAACCATCTATTCGATTCAAAAATAACCAATGGGACTTCAGTGGATCATATATCAAATACTACATGGACTGGTATTTAGATTTTGTTTTATTTTATAAACAATATACAACATTTATTGCACCCATCAACCAGAGTCGTTCCTTTTTTGATTTAATTAAAAATAAATTACTTTGGAATACAAATGTTAATAGGTCTTATAAGTTATGAGCATTGCTTTCAAAAAGAAAAATAGAACTGTGTATATCTTATCATTTGACCAGAAGTCCAGGAAATGTACATACATGTTTAAGATATTATTTTAAAAATGTCAAGGATCATTTAATCTGGGAAATTCAAAGCCATGGTTCCGCCGAGTTAGAGTGTAGTATGCGGAATTATTTTGAAAGTTTGTACTTAAAAAATAGTGACATATATCATGAATTTTTTGAAAACAATATGCTGGTAAACTCGTAACGGGTGTTAAAACGAGTGTTTAAATGATTTTGCATTTTTTGGTTGCAGTTACTGGTTGCGGATATTGTATATTGTCATTTGGGATAAGTATATATCGAATGATATTTTATTAAGTAAAGACTTCGATTACTTAAATTTAACGATGCGGTATGACAATGATCGTGACAATTTCAATGATGCGTGTGTTCAGAACATAAAAATGGAAGGATGATTTTATCAACTCAAGTGATATTAATATTGTTAATTTTAAAAATGATTATATTTTAGATTATATTAGAGAAAAACATAGAAATATCTATATTCCTTAGGTTTAATGATATTAAAAAAAATTCCGGATTTATGACTTAGACTTACTGCAGATTCACGATGAAGTATTCTATATGTTCAATATTATAAATCAATTTCCATAAACTTATAAGATTTACAAAATCCCATTAAAATACTTATTTAAAAATACTCAAAATGTGGTTTTGAGTATTGATCATCTTAACAAATCATATTTTAAATTAAAATGTATTGTAATTAAAGACACCGTAGACATTTTAAATACCAAAATATATCGATCACGTCTCGTTAAACAACAAAATATTGATTTATTAAAAAGAGTATATTATTTATATTTAGCGGCTAATGTACCGGTTATTTGTTATAAATATATATTTGATGCATGTCACATGTGTTTTTAATTTTTATAATTTGTAAATTATCGTGGTAAAATTTATAGTTGACTATTCAGTGGCCTAGTAATTTTAAAATATTTATTCACATTGGAAAATTTATATTAATTACAAACTAGATATCTATTTAATTATTTAATAAAATTAGACATGTACATATTAATTTTCTGTAGTCTATTATTCCTAAAATAATAATCGTATTACCTTATTTAAATGTATATCAAATATTTGTTTAACGTTTAATTGTATATATTTTATATATAATTTAATTTCTTACGGGTATTATACACACAGACATAAATACATTCAATGTTTTTTTTCAGTTTGGTACATTACAATGTATATTAAATAATAAAATGTATATTTTTTTATTTTTTTTTATTATATAAATATTCGGTGGTCAATTATTTAAAAAATATACTCATCATTATTGACTTATTAAAATGTATATTACATAATTGTTTTACGTTTAATTATATTTATTTTATTTTTTATTAACAAATATCAATCACAATCTAACATATTCAATAATGTTTTATTTTTAAACTAGCTGCCAATTAAACTCGGGGGCTTGTGAAACTATTTTAATAAAACAATAAAATAGAGATAAAAGTAAAAATGGGTGTTTTTTATAATGTAATTACCAAAATTAAGACCAAAAATTGGAATTTAAGAATAAAAGTTTATAAAATTACAAATATTTAAATAATGTATCTAATTAAAGACAATTACAAATTATACTATTTATATAGGTACATTTTTAGCATATGATGATGTTTATAATTTATTCAATATATATTTCTGAGGCTATTTTTAGAAAACAACATTTTTCAATTATTTTAAAAAATTTTTTTGATATTAAGTAAACACGCTTTAAAGCAGGGCGGCTACAGGAGGAACTTAGGAGCCTAGGCTCTCTCCCAATCCCATATTTATAAAAATTCTATATTGTTAAAAACAATGTTTTAAAAACACCTATTATAATATCAAAAGTTTTTTGAAAATTATTATTTAAGTACTTCCCTAACCATGTCTCTGGAGCCGCCTCTGTCCGCTTCAAAGGAATATATTATAATACATTAAACTTGTAGTCACAAAGTAAGAAATGGTATGCATACCTTGTGGGCATGCTTATGAAGTACAAAGATATCAATTATTAAGGTATTTGATTTGAAAGCAATGATAAATCATTAAAAAAACATTAACGGGTATCTATATAACAGCAAACTTGAAAGTTTCAACATGATTAGAATAACTCCTGAGAATTGAGAAGATAGAAAAATAACATTTTTATAGTATGGTGACATCTCAACAACATTTACAATATGTAAAAATGCTCCACCTCATTGAACCCAATATCTTTTGCACAAGTTTATCTTTTAGAAGTGCTAACGAAGAAAATTATAGACATAATATTCATCTATTCTTTGATTTATGAATGAAAAACATAATATTGTTATGAGATTGAATTCGATGGCATAATAATATTATTGTGTATCTATTCACTATTGGCACTCGGTAGTTGCTACAGTTATTCATTTTTGAATTACAACAACATAAGAAAACCTGTACATGAGAAATCAAGTGAATATCCAACGCTGTAAAAAATTTGATTTCAAACATTCAAATGATTTTAATTTGTCTTTCTGGAGAATTTTTTTTTTTGATAAAGGTAAACAAACTTATAAAAAATCTTGTATTTAATTTTCAAATCTTAGAACCACCATTGTAACTATAACATAGATACATCGATTTTTCACTTAATTAAATATCAACAATTTAGTGGTGTGAATTTGATCATATGACGTACGTTGATTACTATCACAACTTAATAATATTATTATTTACTCCCTTTTTTATTTTCATATTATGTTTAAAAAAAAAATAATTGAATATCTACGTGTTTAGTTAATAGCTTTACTGAACTGAAAATTATTTTTTTTATGGGGGGGGGGGGACTTATGCATTTGCGTATTAATTGTTCGGGAAGTAAATAGAATTAATCTGCTCCAGTACAATTATGTGTTGTGCCGTTTGGAGTTAAAGTATTAAAGGTCATTGCGTATATTTTTGTACATTTTGGATTTTTTTTACTACACATGTATATTTTTAATATTGATTGATTTGTATTGCATATTTAAAAATCATTTTTTGATTATTTAATCGTAAGTCATATTTTTAGTAAATTAGTAAATTAAAAATATTTATGTAAAATTTCATTTTGGACGAGTTATAAAAATTGTATTTAGAATACAAAATATGCGTTGGTAAAGAAAATGATACTGAGTGTTGAAAAAATCAAATGACATCCCATTCAACGGTTTGGCCTTTTTTAAAATAATATACAGTCGGTATAAAATATATATTTCTAGTAGCATGTGACGTCCAACTCAAATAAATGCGCAATGCGATGTATATATATACGTATAGCAAACAGGTACATATTGCGAGCGCGACGTGCCGACGTGTGATAAGGCAATTTAAAATTTTAAACCGCGGGCCGTCGAACAAATGCGGAGCGCCGGTGTGAGACTGTCACACGCCCACTCCCGGCACTCCCCTCCTTACACCTGCGGTAAAGGTAAAAGTGGTAAAAGTATTCTGTCACTCAACCACCATACCTTTATGGAATGCCCAAAGGCCAAAGAGTATCGGGCATTAAATAGATAAACATGAACCTCTCGGGCCTTCCGTCGCCCGTCACGAATCTAGGACATTTGACACCCAATTATAGGACTATTGACACCCGCTGATAGTCCTAATTGACACCGAATATACAATTTATAAATACTGAATAATCAGCGTATAATCGTATAATATAATAATATAATTTTATAAATTACGTGTAGTACATAAAGTTGATAAAATCCTTTAGGGCATGACGAAAATGTTCCGTCCATGAACACGTGATCACTTTGTGATAATATTTCTAGGCAGTCTTGGGAAGCAAATATAATACGACTATTAATTGATCGATTATCATAAAATAAAAACTTTTGCTGATTAGGTTCTGCTGTCTTCGTCCACTTACCCTCTAATACGAATTCTTTGGAAGAAATTGTAGGGTATGAATTGTTACGGATTCTCCTTAAATTTCTTTTTACATTATTTTCATTTGGCATCAAACAAGCAGCTATACGTCTGTTAATTTGGTAACTTCTTTTGCGTACACTTTAGAAGGAATATCAAAATTGTTTATAATATTTCCTTTCATCGCATTTAAGGCACGACATACCTCAGCTTCAGCAGAATCAGGATTATGAGAATGTTTTTGAAATTTTAAAATTTTGCTTTTGGACGAATTTATCGTTACACTACCTTTACAATAATGTTTCTTTCGTTGAACACAATAGTATATCTGAGCCCACCACCAACTTCTTTTTGGAACACATAAATATAATCATTAATTATCATTTTTGTTTTAATTATTTCAATTATATCGGAACATTCTGAGTCCATATTGAATGAATATTATGATAATAATTACTTTTAAATAAAACTGAGTACACACTACACTACAACAGACACTAACTAGTAACTAATAACTATTGCCTAATGTCTATAGCCTATAGGTACTTACCTAATCACGATTATCGTCATTGTAATCGTAATCGTAATTGCTCGGTGTCAATTGTCGGTGTTCTAAAATTATCGGGTGCAAAAAGTCCGATATCGGCAAAACCGTCGGGTGTCAATTGTCCGAATACCACCTGTTCCTACCAGAAAAACGATTTGAGATCGGTAGACAGAACGACGGCCGACCAATTCATTTTCTTTCTCCCGCGTAAGCGAAATGAACGAATAATCACAATTTTCGCTGGTGCGCCTTTGGGCACGTATCAAACTGTGACTATATATTTATTATTTATAGGTCTTAAGGTGACAGTATGAACTAATTATTACTCGTATCCTTGTTGTAAATATTCAATCCTTAGCTATAAAAACTGATCATTTTATAAATTTGTAACTTCAAAATAATTTGAAAATTTTTGAGACTTAGATGAATTTTATTAAATTCTTAACCTTCAATACTTATAAAAAATGGTGCTTATGTATCTTATTTTTTTAATTCGTTATAACAACTTGTCAGGAATCTTGCATTCAATTTTCAAACTTTTTGACCCAATGAAATAATCTTATTGATATATTTTATAAAAAAAAGTTTTTCAACTGTCTATGAATGGCTCACAACGAGTCAAAATGTTTTAAAATTTTATCATGTTTGAAAAAAAAATATTTGGTGAAAATTTGAAGTATCTTCGACTTATTCGTTATTGAATTTCGAAGAAATAAGTAAATCGCTCGATGAGAATTCGTTAATTTACGGCTGAATATCCAATGTCAAAAAAATTTTAACTAACCGCTCGTAAAAAAATAATTAGACTTTCCAGTTAACTTTTTTTGTTTAAAGTAGGAAAACTTATGAAAATCTTGTAGTATATTTTTAAATCTTAGATAAAAAATAGAAATATTTGTAATTTTGACGATGTAATTATCAACTTTATTTTTAATTTTCATTAACAACAACTTATAAAGAGCCTTATTGTATTCAATTTTCATGTATTTTGACAAAGAGAGAATTATTTTTATCAACAATAATAAATAAATACCAACTATTTTGAAAATTGAATGGTTTATAGTTACTTAAAAAAAAACTTAATCAATTTTGTGAAAACGACGGTCGGCTTGCATTTTATGGACGAACGCCGAAGTAATAAACACGCAAACTCCTAATTTTACATTATGTTTTAAATATTAAATGTACTGTAAAGTACTTCAATTTATAAACTGCGCTATACCGGTCGGAAAACACCGTGTGTAGTCCCGACTCCCGACCTAAGTATTACTTATTAGTTATTACTTATTATTACAATTAACAATGTATACCAGTCACTCGGTACATCCGTTATCGAGTACGATTTTATCAACTTAATGAGCGCGATAAGGCCACGACCCACTGCGTTCTGGTAAAGTTATACAGGTATTATAAATAATTAGAAAATAAAATTACTGTAAGTAATAAATTGTCCTTACGTTATTATCGTAATGTATCTTAAGTAACAAAATAATAAATTAGAATTCAAATGCTTTGCAATAACCCAATATAATAATATACACTGTAATGTAGGTAATAGGTATCCATATAATATTATAGATATCGATAGGCGATATTAAAATATAATCAGTATCTACTTATGTAACAGTAACCGTAACGTACTAACGTGGGAACTTGGGATCTATATTATCAGTTTGGAAATATTATGGCGAATAAACCGGGTAAATATAAATTATATATAATTAACTAAACACTTAAGTCCGATATGAAATTGCACTTTATCTTAAATCGCCGAGTGGGTACAAACGTACGGGCTACGGCAACAGTATTCACAGTCACTTCATGTCTTCTGCAATAAATTGTATTTTAGTGTAAACGCACTTGTGTAGTTATTAAGACAAAATTATGTAGTGTCATCGATTTTAAAATTCAAAAATTGAAAACTTATTTAATATTATATTATAATAAATGCACCTACCGTAATGCTATTCGTAATGAGGAATTTTGTGGAAATGTGTGTTCAATATTTGAGTAAGATCGACTATATTAATAATAATAATGTACTATAATATGATGTGATGTCTTATGTTTATAGGTACCAGCTATATATTTTAGACTAAGCAATTGCAAACAGTCAAGCCTCCATGCAGTGATGTCATTCGGACAAAAAAAGGTAAGTACCGGCTATATTAGCAACATTTCTGGAAAAGAGAGAAGCGGTGAAAATGTAGCTTAAACGACTTGAAAAGAAAAAATACCTTGTGTTAGTTTTGGACAGCCAGAAATATTTCAGGTAAAATTAATAATAATATTTTTTTACCGGGATATATTTATTAGGGCCACATAATACATATACCCTATAGCGCCCATGTATTGCATATTATAAAAAAAATTTAACTTTTTTTGAGTTTTATCGTCGGCACATTTACTTAACAAATCTTGATTCATTTTTTTTCTTTTTGAAGCTCCACTTTCTAAATTTTGTTTAGTCATAATTTATAATTATTATATATATTATTTAATAAATTAAAACACAATTAGCAAAAATCCACAGTTACAATAGCCAATAGGAAAAATAAATTAAAACAATAACACCAGATAAAATATTTAATAATACCACAGGGCATAGAGTAAGAATGAGTAAATGATATAATTGTACTTGCTAACTTTATAGTTTATACTGTTTATTAATGTTGATGTAAGAGAAAATGATATTTTAGACATCCACAAGAATACTCTTACACGATACAAAGATATTAATATATTATGTACCTATACGGTTATACAAAAGTAGATAGTAGATACATCAAAGTCAAACTTAACTATTATTAATCGAAAAATTAATTACTATTATAGTTGTTTATTTTTGTTATTCGAGCATCGATTATATTTATTCATATATTTTACATTTTATACATTATTTAGTTTTAGCACAATGGTTCATACAACAAAATAGATATGTATATACGGGTATCGACGAATTTATACGGAGGCTAATAGGCCCTAATGGAGTATACAAATATACAAATACGCATTAATACTGTACAGCCGGCAGGGCGCCAGCCAGTATTATAAACATTTACTTTTATATCATTATTATTATTTTTTTAATGTTTTGGGATTGGGGCCTTTGAGTATAATATTGAGGGGGCCTACCGGGAAAATCCCCATTTTTCGATGGGTCTATCCGCCCATGCACGCACTAACGTCGAAATATAAACACAAAAATAATTTTGATATTTAATCAATCAAGTAATGATTTATTCATTTATTTATTGATTGATTGCATGTATATGATGTTGAAAATACCAACATTCATGTTATGCAAAATCCGGTTTTTTTATTCCAATATTTATGTATTTTGAATAATATTAATATTAAACTTATGTATATTAATGTACATACCTACATAATTTAATATTTGTAAAATTTTCATCATTCTTTAATCTTTTGATATTAATTAATGAAAAAATACAAATAATTTGTTATTAATCGTGCATACACATAGTGAATTACATACCTATTATAATACTCATATAAATGATACATAATTCATTTCGATGTAAAAATATTCAATGCATTAAGACACTTGGCCAGTAGCACCTAGGTAGAATTTCTAACAAATTATATTCAATTAAAAATAATAGTAAACATTATTTTAACAAAGAGAATAATTTTATTTACAATTAGCATTTATTGTGTAAAAACCATTATTTGGTTGATCGGCCGACGTCCCTAGTCCCTATAATAGAAAATGTGAAACCCGAGACTTCAGCTGATCGGCCTCACGCCTACACCAAAATATTGAAGCTGAACGTAAATAATGAAATAATTTTATATAATTTGTTTGTAAAGAATTCCAAGAATAACAAGCTGATGTACCGAATGAGGTTTTGCAGAGCAAAATATCTATTGTAATTTGTAAAAAATATACATCACCAATCACCATCTAATTACATAAATACCTACCGAAATGTCCAGAATTATACAGGTTATATAGAACTGGTGGTTTTTAAAAAATAATTGTTTATTAGGTAATTTAAAACAGGCTTTGTCAAGAGACAAGAAGTATTATAATTAGCTCAATAAGAACTAGTCATTTGCATGTTAATTTTTATTTCATAAATATGATGTCGATGTGGTATAGGATAGCCACAATGTAGGCTAGACAACTTATTATTTTTAAACATTTCACGGGCTGTGTAGCATTAAATTATTAAAAATTTATTAAAAAATACTGCTATTCTTAAAATGAGTTCGTGTTTCTCAAATAACTAGTTGGAGACGCCATAGCTAGAGTATATTTTAATATTATCATCAGTGAATAATTAAAATGGTTATTATAAAACCATTAGGAATTAGGGGGGTGGTAAAATATTTGTGCTCCATATCCTGTGGGCTGTGAACCCCACAAGTCGACACTGCGAAATTGGTATTCATATTAATAATGTCGGTAGGTATTTGGTAAATCATTACCTACTAATGATTGTATGGAACTCGTATATTATTTTAAAAATGTGTCTCCATTGACTCAATATTATGCTATAATGTGTTACCACTTACCATGTCACCACATGTTACCACTTTCATCCATGTTCAATTGGTTCGTGACTCGACAAGCGAGACCAGGACAATTATTTAAATCGTGCCCCACCGATAAACACATTAACGCCACGGACTTGGATAAGGTTCTCGAAGCTCCTTTGCGAATCACGATACCACCCGCGCAAAAGCCCTCACCCAGACACTCTCGGTGATAAGTCGAGGTACGAGTCACGATCGTCCCGCGTCGGTCGCTTGATCGTACCGTCGCGTTTGTGTAAACTGTAAAGTATACACTTATTCGCCAAGACAAGTATTAAGTTTTAGAACTGATTACTTAAAATATTTTTTTGATGAAGATAATTGAGTGTTATAAATTATACTGATTACTAATATTATTTAAAAAAGAAAATATTTTATGTTTTGAACGATTTTCAAGAAAAGTACCTATATTACACACTACCCACAAACATGTATCATATCTAACAATTTTAAATAATATTATTATTATAAGTTTATTGATGTCAAAGTTTTGTACATTGTTGCATCGCGACGTCCTGGTTGAGAGCCGCTGTGATAATAGATTATAATATTACCGACAGAATTTCTTCTGTAAAGTGTCGGTTAACTTTAACCTTACATTGTAATAACGACCCTAATAACATTGATAATAAAAACTAACCATGCTTACTACCCACATTTTTAATTTCCTCCATTGCAGCCATGCATAAATAATTATTAATTATCATCACAAACAGGTCCAAAATCACTCAATTGCACATTCGATGACCCAGCTGGTACATCGGGAACAATCACTTGAGGAGCTATTTCAATCACTTTTGGCATAGGATAAATAGAGGGGAGGGAGTACGTACCATTTCCTATGTAATTAATGAAATATAAAATGTAAAATTAATTCAGTAAAAATATTTATGTACTCACCGTGAATGTTTTTAACTGTTAAGCCGAGTGAACATTACCGTATCTTTTAAATGTTTTTTTATGTTGCACCAAATTGTAATTAGGGCTGAGCGAATTCAGAATTGAGTGAATTGACATCAAGAATTTAAAATGTGATAAGTCAGAATTTATTCTAAAGAATTTCTTTGTGAGAAATTTCAGTTATACATATTTAATTTAACGGTATATCTTTACTTGTAATGATAATTCATTCTTATTCTGCAGCTTAAACATTAAGGTTTTCGTATTTCTATTGCAGAGCAGTCAATAACTATTCTTATGATTTGCAAGGATTCAAAAATCTTCGGCATATTTGTTGTGTTTTTATCTCTGGCTAAGGTATTGCTGACTCTTAAATAACTGTTAAATGTATTGTTATACTTATACACCTTCATGTTTCATGAAAAATATCTGAATATTTCAGGAGAAATAGTTTAGAATAAGATTGAGATCACAATGTAAGTAATATTCGTTAAAGAAGATGGTAAAATAATTGCAATTTAGTTAATGTAAAACAATAATTTAATATATAGTTCATAATAATAACAACAATGGTAGTATTTTGTATAAAACCTATACACAAAAAAAAAAATGAATATAAAACAACAATGTGTACCTATAAAGTTGTCAGATAAATAAAAGAAACGTAAAACATTTTAAAATTAAATAAATTATATAAATTAATATATTTGATTAGGAATATTTTGTAGTTTTGTATTTCGTGTAGATTATCTGTATGTAAATAAAAAGTAAGTTTTTAGAACTATTATCAATGGCCATAATGTAAATAATAAGCAAGAAAATAATAACCTTTTCATTGAATTTTGACACAAAAAATAGCTTTCTTGATAAATGCTTATACATACCAATGGGTTTTGATGTACTATATTTAATTATTATTATATTATTGTATCAATACATTGAGGGTCTTGAGAATATTAAAAAAAAACACATTTATTTATATAATTAAACACCTAGGTATTGAATATTAATGAGCTTTTAAAATGGCAAAAAAACATGATTTAATATGATTTTATTGGCTATCAATTTTAACATTTTGATTTATTGTATTTGTATACAATTGTTTACTTTATCAATTTGCGCATATAGATGGTTATTCAAATGTGTTGATGTGTTTATACACTGGTCGGTTTTAATTATACACCTGAATAAATATATGATAAATTATTTGATTAAGAATGTTTTAAACCTCTGGCATGAACATAAAATTCTGTAAGTTTAAATTGTCAAGTGTGAATGTGTTAGATAAATCTTGGAAAACTGAATAGGCATAACAGCCTTGAAGTCCAATATTGTCTAACTTGTATTTTAGGCCACTGGGAGGCATGGTGTCCTGCAAGCTTGAATGACGAGTATACATTTGAATCATAATGATTAATAACACTACCTTTTAATGGCTACAGCTAAGAAATACAATTATAGTTGGTGTTGAAAACTATAATTAGGATATTAATACCTACCTGCATCTGTATATGTAAAGTGATGTATAATTTCAGATATACAAAAATGTGTTATCAAAAATATAACATGTTATTATAAAAATGTATAAAAAACACATTACAATTTGTTATAGTTTAAGCTAATAAGGTTTGTAGTTGAAGCTCTTGATCTTGCTCAAAAGAAAAAAACCATAAGAAAAAAAATTACCTTTATTATTCTCAATACTTAATTGTGTAAAAGGTCAATTTTAATTAGTGTTAAAAGAAATTACTGTTACAAGAAGTCAATTTTTGAAATTTCAATTGAACCATTTTATGTATACCTATTTATACTTAAGTTAATATTGTAATTTGCAGACATAGCAATTATTAATACACTTTATAAGCATTTAATTTTTTGAAAATAATTTTGTATCCTAAATACTGATATTACTGCTCAGATGAGTGTATCAAAAACAATAAATTAATTTTTTAACTTTATTTACATACATATAACCAAAGATCTTGATGTAATGTTTGACTCTAAATTCAGTTTTTCTAATCATACTGAAATGATCAAAACTAATGATTTTTAATATCTTTAAAAACTCTTGACTGTTCTCTTGTTTGCTCCTATTTTTAATATTACCCATTTGGATCAATAATTTATCAAAGTTAATACAAAGCCATTAAATCAGTACAAAATACATTTTAGATTCTAAGCGGAGCGACAAATGTATTGATTTAACAATAATGTGTGTCTTAATATTTATTTTTTATTTTTTATTTGTTTTATTTTTTTGTGTCTGTCATCACGGTTTCTTGCAGTAAAAGTGCTTCGATTTTCTTAAATAGCAGCGTTTCTGGTAAGAAAGTGAATCTAGTTGGTATATTTGGGAGATCAAAATTTATAATTCCCAATAGTTTTCAAAAGTAACAGGAAAAACGGGAATTTTTACGCAAAACCATTTTTCCTAAAAATCGATTTTGGTTTTAAGTGTAACTCTAACAAAAATGAGCGTAGGTACATAAAAATATATTCACTGAATATTTGTGTAAGCATTTTCTATACACCATACAATTTTCAAAATATTTTGATTTGTGATGAACTATTATAGGCAAATTAAATTTTCGATTATTATTTGTTTTATTTTAAACCCAAGTCGATAAAAAATTTTTCGCATGGTCAAAAACCTTGAAAATGTAGTACAAGGTTCCTTGTAAACTTTTGTTAGTGGAAATTAAAAAAAAAGTTGAGCTTAAATCCACAATAATTTTTTATGAGTATTTAAACTTAGAATTTTGACAAAATTCGTAAAAATCAAGAAAATTAGCAAATTATATTTAGTCAGAAATTCATAATAAATTTTCTTTTTATATCTAAGATTTAAAAAATTATTAGTAGGTCCTTTATACGGTTGTCTACATTTATCAAAAACATTTCTACCGGAAAGTCAAATTAAATTTTTATGAGCGTTTGAAGTTGAAATGTTTACAATATTGGATATTCACTCGATTTTTCTTGTAGCAATTTTCTTATTTGGTTTTAATTCAAAAACGAATTACTGTAGACACTTGAAATTTACGCCAAATGTTTATTTCATCAATTCATATAGTTGATTAAATTTTCAAAATACGCTGACTCGTTTTAGGCTGTTGACTGACATTTCCATTTTCCTTTTTTTTTTTCTATAAATGTCAATATAATGTTATTGGTTGGGTCAAAACTCATGAAAATTGAATACAAGACTCTTGATAACTTGTTACAATAGCACTTGAAAAATATTAAAAATACATCAGCACGATTTTTTTTATAAACAATTTTAAGTTCAATACAATATTTATTAAGTTGAAAATTGAAAATGATTTTGTAGTTAAAAATGTATAAAATATTCAATTTTTAAAGCTGTGGAAAGACAATTTAAAACAAGGGTCCACTTAAGCAGTTTTTGCATAACTAATAAATCTAAAAATATATTTATACAGTTATTTTTTACAGACACTTCAAGTTCAAATTTGGACAAAAATAGCTTATTAACATAAAGAATTGTCGTGTAAATAATAATCATTTTGTTATAATTTTGTTCCAGAACAACCCAATTTTACATAATTATATATAATATTTTTCCAGCACCACTGATAATTTAATAATAATATTAATTCAACTTACCGGCTACCATAATACCAAATAATACTACCAAATAATAAGTAATAACAATATAAAATATCCTAAACTGACATGCCGTCTCCGCTCAGAATCGTTTTTTGTATACTATGATTTGATATCATTGAATTCAAATTTAATACCATCCATTACAACGACCTCTCAGACACCTAATGTACAGCTGAGCGACATCCACTTACCCCCTTTTTGCGCTTGATTTCATTAGTACACTTTACATTTTGACCCATTGTAATTGTCAACATTGTCTTTAGATGCTTAATCCCGATTCACTCTGTTACGGCACGGTACGACAAAATATTCCAGTATTAGTTTATATGAGGTGATTCTTATGGATACTGACTATACCCAGGGGCGGGACCATAAATGTTTTACGGTTGGGCGCAAAATTTTCTTTATACTTACTACTAAGCTACCTGAATCGTAACATAAAACATAAAAGCAACACAAATTATGCTATCCCTTAGCCTTCAGGAATATATAAAATAAAAAATTGAATCAAAAAAACATTCTCAATAATTTCGAGTAATTATTTTTAAGAACTTGAAATATAAGGTATACTAAGAAAAATACACAATAGTTTTCAAAACAATCTCTTTTGTATTAATAATAAAGAATAAATAGAAAAGAAAAAAATCATTATATAAATGTACATAATTGGAAGTATAAATAAAAAATACCTACACTATTATAACACAATATCGAGTTTTCAGTTTTTTTCTTCAGAAATCTATTTATTACATTTTCTGTGTTATTTTCATTGTCAATATTATTATCTTTATGGATAATAGCACATACGTAAGTGCTAATCTAGTTAACCGTTCTTCTGTCATTCTAGGTCTTAACCAAGTTTTAAGTAACTGTTAAGAGGAACAACTTCTTTCTGCTGTTGCAACAGACACATACAGTAACAGTACAATACGTCTATACACACATTGTTATTGATTTATTAAATATATTTTATTTTCATGATATTATTATAAGAAATAACCATTGATATCACAAATTCGAAGTACAACATGGGAGTACGTGTCCGTACCGACAATAGCCTAGCTCTCCAGTATTCCTTTCATGTTGCTGACCTAGATTATCTGTGGCCTGAATTCAAGGCTTTTGGACATAAAATCAAAATATTTTAATAATTTCATTACACAAATAGGTAAAGGAAATTGAAAAATAACACTTCCAAGTAAAATAAAGAATTTACCAGAAATGAAATTTAAATATGATTCGTTAAAATTGGATTACGTGCATCACTATTCACTAGCACACTCGTTAGACGAGGATGGATAATCTTAAAAGAGGAGTTTTTGGTAGTATTTTACGTGGATTTTTAAAAGTTGGAATGGAAATTAAAGTACTTCCTGGCTTAGTATCTAAGGACAGTGAAGGTAAATTAACTTGTCAACCGATTTTCTCGCGTCTTGTGTCGTTGTACACATATTTTATACAAGCATAAGCGAGTTAAAAAATTAAAGATAAGTTAAAAAGTGTAGTTAAGAACACTTAATCTAAACGATAATAAATACCCTGATAGAGCAATCTATAAAAAGTATGGTTAAATTTTGAAACCAGAATATCAATAATATGTAGGTATAACAAAATCGTAAGCAATATACAACGTTCTCAGAGACACAATTACTATACGTAGACCGAGATATTTACTATTTGTTCGGAATTCCAATCTATACAGCACGAATCGATTACACAACCTTGTGAGATTTTTTTATTTAAAAATCCAGATGCCTAAAGTGGATTACACACTAGGCGATTCGAACGCGCGTCTACGTGCGTTTCGAACGTCGCGATTTTAAGACGCGAACGCACACTCTTTACACATTAGACGCGTGTCGATGCGTTTTTCGGCGTTTTGAAATCGCGCTGCGTTTTCACGCTAGACGATTTAGGTCCGTTTCTCAAAAATAAAAAGCGCGGCAAATGTTATTTAAACCATTAATTTATTTGTACTTTGTTGTATACTAGTTTAGTACTGCTGTTACCTCCCATCGCGGATGACGTCTGCAGCTGTTCAATGCGTATACTATTATATCTTAACTACTTCGTTGTATCTCGTTTCGTTTATTTATTTTTTTTGTGTTAATATGGAAGTATTATAGATGATATTGAAGCCGCATGTGTTATTTTTGCATTATACGAGGAACACGAACTCTGCAAGAAACAGCAACGAGACAAAATTAAAATACGGCATTGGGTCCATCCTTTAAATTTAAAAAGACCAGATAATGGTCAGTTTCAGGTGACATTTATGACCCTTCGTAGCTATTCAGAAGAGTTCATGAAATATTACCGTACCTATGCCGATAACATCGTTTGATGAACTGGTAAGTAGAAATATATGTATATGGTTTACAAACTATTTCATAGACCAATGTACAATACTTTTTTAGTATGAAATTTTAATCATTATACATTTATACAATTAGTAATGATTAATTAATATTATAGTACTAATACCTATTATATTAATTATATTATGAACATGGACACGGGAATGTATAATGTTAATTTTAAAAATTAAATATGTAATTGTAGTAATTGTGTATATAAATAATTATAATATACTTTAAAAGTTTCAAGTACCCACGAATAATATTTTTAAATTACAACAAAATAACAAAATCGTTCTATGAGAAATTGTTAATTTACTGGTGTATATCCAAAGCCTAACTTTAAACGCTCATAAAATATGTATTTGAGTTTTCGGTAAATTTTTTTTTGTTAAATGTAGTAAATGTTATGGGAATCTCGTATTAGATTTTAAAACCTTAGTCATACATAGAACATCATTTTCAAATTTTCGTAATTTTGATGAATATTGTTAAAATTCTAACAGACTCTCATAAAAAATTATGTGATTTACCCTCAACTTTTTTTTTGATTCCCAGTAATAACAGCTTATGAGGAACCCTGTAGTATTCAATTTTTCAAGTTTTTTGACCAATCGAAAATTTACTAACAATAGTAAAAAAGTCCTAAACATAAAGAGTCAGTGATGAAAAAATCCGGTACATATAATTACGTGTAAAAAAAATGTGATGCACAATTAAACTTCCAATTAGTATTAATATAAATTGCTACTAAATGATTTACCTGATGAAATTAAAAGATAATCATTCAATTACAATAAAATAATTTTTAGAAAAACTAGAATCAATCAAAGAAGTTTTTAATGAAAGTCAAATCCCTGGTCCACTTCACCCCACATAATCAGGTAATGTGGACCACTTTTTAGCACAAAAAAATGTAATAAGACCGGCCCGCGGCCATGAGTCGAACACGAAGGGTTCCGTACCATTATTTATAAGAACGGCAACAAAATCACGTTTGTTGTATGGGAGCCCTCTTAAATATGTATTTTATATTATTATTAGTATTTTTTGTTGTAGTTACAATAGAAATACGTCATCTGTAGAAATTTGAACCGTCTAAGTATCACGGTTCAATGAGATACAGCCTGGCGACAGACGGACGGACGGACTGACAGCGAAGTCTTAGTAATATAGTCCTGTTTTAACCCTTTGAGTACGGAACCCTAATAAAAAGCAAAAAAAATATAGATTTTGTATTCCAATTTTCAAAAGTTTCAAAAACTGGTCTACTTAACATTATGCTACGGTATACCGTCATATGGAATAAATTATGAGCTAAATAAATGCATACAGCGGGTGAATTTGGCTATAGCCTCCTCTCTATATTTTAAAATAATGATTGCAAAAAAAGGATTGGCTCAATCAAATGTAAGACTCTAGGTCCACATAATATGGCCTCAAGTATTTTCTTTTAAGTACCTATACAAAAAAATAAAATCGTAAATACTATTTTTGGTCCATGTAATTACATAAATATTCAACATTTTCCAATTTCTTAAAGTTCTTTTAAATTTTAAATATTCTATAGAAAAGTGTTAGAAAAGTCTGAAGTTAGTAGAAAATAGTTCATAAAAAATAACAATTAATAAATGAAAAAAATGAAAAAAATGTTAAAAACTAAAAATTAAAACCGTCTTTGGATTTAAATTTAACAAAAACTAAGTATCATAAATAGTAATAATCTTTTAGGGCTAAAGATTTCTTCATTTGTATGTTGTTTTATTGAGTCCAAATTGATTGGTTAGGTGATTTGGATTATTCTCGATTAAAAAGAACAATTTTTTTTACATAGTTAGATTTTTGAAAATCTAATTAATTTTAAATTTTATTTATTTAATGAACTTCTATAATTATTGGGTATTTCTACAATTGTCTTAAATTTACTATTTAATCTTATCTTAGACAGACGACTACACATCAACTTTTTGACCACGGATTAAGAGTGATAGGTACCCCGACTATTATGACAAAAATAAAAACGAAAAAGTATCAGGAAAAATATCTAAAAATATAATTCATTTGATTTCCGATGCAATGGACCTTTTAAAATTAGAAAAAACTCTGATAATACACATTCAGTAAAAGTTATAAAAAAACAGACTGTTAGAAAATTCATGTAAACGTGTGATCCAAATTAAAAAGTCTAGAGAACGAATTACCTATACTTAATTAACTAATGAGTAAGATTATCATCAATTAAAAATGAAAACATTTTTCCCAATAAGTATAACATAATGTCGTAACGATATGCTCACAAATTGTTTACATTAATCATCAATTACATTATCAAGTAATAAACTAAAATATAACAGATTAATATAATAATATGTCAGCCAGATTGTCGATGCGTAGAAATCGCGGCGGAGGCGCCAATTAAACCATTAATTTTATTGTTCGAACGCGGACAGTTTGGCCGCTAGGTTTTGAACTTTGCAGCCAGGCCACCGGCTGCGCTTTCGGCGTCGAAGAGTTTAGAGGATTTCTCATTCTCCAATCTCCAGCTCGCCGTTCGTGTTGGTCTTAGCTCATGACTCGACGGAACGTTCCGCGACTTGCGCGTGGTCACGTTTTCGTTGCGCCGTAAACCTCGTGGCTAAGCCGTCGCCATCGTCGTACACAACTCCTGTCCCTTGTCGTTGTGGTTAACCCCCTTTTGGGCGGCATAGACGCCGCGCGCCGGTGGACGCGTATCCGTTTGGTCGCCTCCGTGGTGTAACGGCGCGCTCGTTACCGTTAAAGCCGCGGTGACTGTTATTCACTGTTTCCGGTAGGTACGTCGAGCATGCAGTTTGCGATCGTGTGCATCCCAATGGTGCTGAAGTGGATCGCGGCTGTCGACCCGTGGCTGGATTAATGATTATCTCACCTCAAAACCCCTGACGCCGTTTCAGAGGTGGAATGTAATTTGCCTATCACGATTCACGGAGACCGAGCGGTTGTGAGCGGAGTGGTCGAAGCTGTCGTCAGGTTTTTCTTTTGTTTTGTTTGATTACCCAATTATATTTTCCTATTAGTATTCGATAGCTGCCGTGTCTTACATGGAGCAATCATTAGTGTTTTTTTCTGTTTTATTGTTGAATGTATTTTTCGTCATTTTGACATTTTGAGTGGCTATGTTCCACTCACGGCCATAGACACTATGGTTGACCATCGGAAATTTATTAGGGCGGGGCTAAACATAACGTTTTCCGTCGAATTCAAAACGCATTGGTTTGTATCGGATTAGCTTTACTCGACAGATGTTTGCATCCGTGGCGGAAAACTCTGGCCGACTTGCGTTTTGAGCGGACAAACCCTGAAGTAGTGAAAACGTGAATACTCCCAATTTTACATTGTTTTAAATTAGGAAGGGCTGTACTGGTTATACCTCGGAATTTCTGGTCCATCTGATGGTAATAGCTGTGGTAATACTGCAATTTTTGATTGGTATTGTTTCTTATTTTAAGTGAAATGTCTTTAGGCGTTACTTGATGTATATGTACATCAATTTTAGGGTTTATAATTATTGTATAATATTTCAATTCATTGGCATTAAATCCATACATTAAGTGGTGGTGGTGGGGGGAGGGGCTCAAGCATTGAGCCCCAGATTATTTTCTGAAAAAATTCAGGAATAACTATCAGTGTAGTTTGNATATCATTATTTTATATAAAAACAAGGGTAGTACGTATAACAATGTATAGTTAATTATTGTAATATACGTTATGATGAAATGCTTGGAGTCTCTATGATTGATGTATTCTACTCTTCTAGATTACAAACTAATATATTAATATTATATAATATTATAATAAATTAACTTATTGAGTTAAACTGTTGTAAAATAAAATTATTACTATTAACTTAAATATCGAATGTCATCAAAATTAGTACTTACCAACTAGAATTGTCCAATGAAAATGTCTTTTATCATTATGTGTTATTAATATTGTTGGGATTCTGAAACTTATGCTGAACTGCATACCCATTGTATACTAAGTAGGTAGTAGGTACCTACTATAATAGCATTACTACTTACTACTATACGTAGGTATGTTATATTTTCATGCTTTAGCAATTATAATAATAGTAATAATAATATTAGAATAAAGTGAAAATTTTATAAATGGTTTTAAATATTTTAGTGTATTGGTTATTTTGTGTGTTGTACATTGTGAAATATACTGTACTACTTTTGCATCTGCAGTTTCTAGATAATTTATAGAAAATAATTATTTGTGAATTGTTAAACATGTATTTCCAACACAATATACAGCTCGAATTATGTGTATTTTTATTTATTAGTACTATCTATTATTGCATATAAATTTATATTTATTTATAAATTAAGCTCTCTCAAATAAGTTAGCATAATTCGATTGCGATTGTACGAGTGCAAATTGTATTTCTTTGCTTGAAAAAGAGATGTATTTTGTCGAATAAATGTTGTATTGAATACCTGCATATATATATATAATTGAGTATTTGAGTATTCACAACACCTACACTTTACTACATGTGTCGTCTTGTAGGACAGTAAATTATCAGAATTAACTTTAGTCTAAGATATTATATTCCTATTCTTGTACGCTATGCTTTTAAAGATTGCGGGCATAGCTACTACTTCACAAGACCACCACAACCCCGCCATCAGGGCGTCCATACGTGGGTGGCTGTGATATTCTCATCGTATATGTGTTCGTTAAAATAATAATTCTGTATAATAATAAATGGTACAAAGTTATAGATACTCATGTCTTATTACGAAATTGTCGTTAAACGAACCTCAGGATGAAATTAAGAAATTAATAATCGATGCTTGCGTTACGTATACCGTTTTATATTGCATCCTGGACGACACTGGNTTGTTGTCTTAAATAATATTAGAAATTGTATTTTTGATGTCTGGACTGTAGTGAAAACTGAAAATGGCATGTTAACATAAATGTTTTCTTAAACTATTGTTTAAGTGTCTTTAACTTCTTGTACTTAAATAATAAAATAATAAATTTGAAAAAAAAAATAAGTCACCTAGGTATGAACAATCAATCATGTTAGTGTTAAACCATTAAATTGTTAACTGAATTCTTCTTGAACCACACTTGACACATTCTTCTAGAATTTGTTTTGATTCAGTTGATGTCTTGATTAATTCATTTTCTATATTTATTATTGTCAAATTACTGAATCGATTTTGAATCATGTAGTTCTTAACAAATTTTGAATCCTTCTCATTGCTGAGAAGGACTGCTTGCATGAAGCTGAGCTTACAGGTATAGGTACTTAGTGCCACTTACATATGACCAAACTGGCCTAATAATTACTTTGTATAACCGTAGTTTGTTTCAGAGGCGTGTGTCATAAAAAAAATAGGTGTTGCTCTAATAATTGTTGGTGACCTACCCCTCATTATACTGTTATACCAACCTATAAAATGCCCTATTTTTCTTTTATCAATACCCACCCACCCATATTTAAGGTGTTGCCTCAGCAACCCTTAGACCCTATGTTACACGCCACTGGTTTGTTTTTAAGGCTTAAGTTGGATTTCAGTAGAGGTCTAAGTAGATGAAGGCGAGAGTTGAGTTGTTTGCGTTTTTGCTTAGTATGGCTTGACGAGGTTAGTCTTTTGTCCAGAGTGATGCCTTAGTATTTGGTTGACTGGTTTAGTAGAATTTGTTTGTTATTAAATTTTAGTGGGGAAATATTGTGAAAATTAGGATACAATTCTATTGTAACTGTTGATAGCAAATCTTGAATACTCCAATTTTTGTTTTGGGGATGATTTATAATATTATTGATAATCATCATTTCAGCTTTTAAAACAACCTTTTAATTTTTAAATTATGACTATAATAATATTCAATGGATTCTATTGAACCATCAAAATCAAGTATGAAAAAGTTATCAATTGATTTTACCAATTTTTGGCTTTTATCAAAAATTGTAGTTTTTATTCTATTAGTTATATTATCCATGATTGTGTTATATACATATATTGTGTTATATATATGCTCTCCAATGTTTTTCAGTTGCTAAATTTTCCTCACAAGTTTCAATCGTTGAAGTAACTAGAATATTTTTTAAACATTGATTCTCAACTGGTTTCCCTTTTTTTGAGTACCTACTCTTCATTATTCAAATAAATACCAAACTGTTTTGAAAAATTAGTGATATCATCCCATAATAGTTAAAAATTCATCAGACCTTTTGTCTTGTAATGTTGACAATACACCGTTAATTGTAGTAGTTAATTGGCTGTCTTTGTTTTATTTTGTAAAATTTGATTTAAATAGTCAGTAGTTAATAAAATGTCATGAAATACAAATACTTTGGGTTTTTTTAAATATTTTTTAAAAAAAAATAAAAAAAAATTGTAGCGTTTTCAATACATTTACTTTAAATATTTAACTTAATCTGATGTATTAATGCTTTATATTATGTTGTTGGTATGTTTAAGAGTTGTCCTAAGCTATTTTGTATAAAAACATGTTTATTGTACACATAATTTCAAAAGTACTTTTTAAATTTGATTGATTAACTACTGCAACAATGATTACCAAGTACCTATTAATGATTTGGCTTTGTGATTTTTAAAATAATATGTAACATGTAAGATATAACATTTGTACTAGAGTGCGTATTATTATTTATATAAAATATATTAACAAAACATGACAAAACAATAAAATAACAAGTCCTACAGTATTATTCTTGGTCAAATACTTTGTGTGTATACATATTTGTATTAATTCGTCTTGCACATTAACCAATATAATGTACCTACCTTCAAAATTCTTTTATTTTTAGTTTGTACAAAATCATAGACATATCATTCAACATTACAATATAATATAAAAAGTACAAAACGTTATAAAATTATAAAAAAACTACTGATAGTATTATTTTAAAACATTAAAAATCTTTTATTATAATTGAGAAAAATAATTAACATAAATAAAAATATTTTCTTATTGAACTCATAAAAACTTTCTTAAACAAATTTAATAGTTAACTTCTTGTAACTAAAATATATATAAAATAATAATTATAATAAAAACGATGTTGAGTTAATTATTGAAACATTAACAAATTAAAAATAATTAACATTAAATAATAATATTAAACACATAATATTATTAAATATTAATACAAATTTCACTTTTTTTTATTTTTGGTGTACTGTAAAGTGTCATAGAATGGCCAAGTGTGCTTAGGCAAGACTAATTTTAGCTGTTGAAGGTGCATAAATTTCTCCTCTTTAATTTTAAGTGGTTCACTGTACAAATTTTTTATAGTATAGATGATTTCTTTCCTGTTCTTATTTGGTAAATTTTCCCATTGGTCATCATAATTTAGTTTGTATTGAATAGTAGAGTCTGGGTTGTACTTTAGGCATCTTATGTCAGTAACTGTAGGGTCCCCTTTTTTAAAACCAGGCCTTAAGGATGTATAATATTTTAATGATGAATAATCATTGAAACAACTAAAATTCAAATATTTAACTCTGTATGGATTTTTACTTTGAGCATCTTTACATACACTTATATAGTCAGTAGGCAAATAAATTTCCCTTTTTTTTAATTTAATTTCAATTGTGTGATGGACACTGTCCACTTCCATCTGTGTATGGCCCTTTTCTAAAAAGTTTTGGGTAATTGTCACTTTTTGATCAATTGCAAATTTTAATATTGCATTTGCTACAGTCGTATTACGATTTTGATATCCACAACCTTCACTATAGATTGATATATTGTTAATAGTAGGTGTCTTTTCAATGATGTTATCTAAATAGTCTACCACCAAGGTAGCAAAAATAGAAGCCTCCAATCCTCCACTTGTCTCATCCCATAAATAACAGCATACATCAGCTGTAGTTTGGTTGAAAACTGTAAAGTTATGGACGCAAAGTTTAGTTTTATAGTACATTGATGATGCTCTAATGAAAGGAGCTAATTTAACCGCTTGTACGTCCATCGTTAGAGATACATATTCAGTAGGATTATTCATAGCAACTTGTTTGTCTAAGTTCTTTGCATTTCTGGCATCTTTTTTTCTCTGTTGATGATGATCATAAATCTCTTGACTTATGTGTCCATATTTGTAGCCTTCACATAAATCACACAGATCCTTTTTGGGTGAGTAAAGAGCAAGATTTCTCCTATGAAATTCTTTAAAAAAATCAGTTTTATTAACTACAATATCATTTTCCTTTAATGTANAGGTTATAGGATATCTCGGTGAAAGTAATTTCGGCGAAAGAGATTACGGCGAAACTTTTTCGGTGAATGGGTATATTGGCGAATGGATGTATCGGCGAACGAATATATCGGCGAAATTACATTAAACACAAATATTTAATACGTCAATAAATTCCTAACCAACAACTATTCTCTATCACTTTTCCTATTTGCTTATTGTATATATTTTGCAACACAATTTTGTACATATTCTATTTAAAAAAAAAAAAATAAGTTATCGGGATTTCGTGGTCAAGGGTTTAATCTTTAATTGTATTTTCGATTATAATGTTGTTATTTGTCCGATAATGTCATAACGATAACTATCAGTTAAACTGTAATCACCGATTGGAATGTGTTTTTAAAGTTACAATGTGTTGGTGATCAAGTTTAAATCAAACGGTCCACATTCCATATTCAAATACTGTATTATTTTTATTAACTATGAGTACATTAACGATTAGGTCGAAACCAAAATTGGTGGACGAAAGTAATTTTTGCTACATTATAGATAAGTCACATAATGGAAAAGTAAGTTAAAAATATATTATTATTATTGATAAATGTATACATTATGTATAGTATGAATAGTCGTTTAAAATACTACTTTTTTTTTTTTTATAAATTAAATATAGACATACTGGAGATGCGAACGAAAATATGAGTGTCCTGCACGGGTTCACACAAACATAGGTTCTCGCGAGATAATTTTTCGTTCAAAAAAACCCCACAGTCATGCTCCAAATGTAGCAAAAGTTATTACACTGGAGGCTACAACGGAAATGGTCAAAAATGCCACTCTCGGAGTAAATTCCGCTCAACAAATTGTTGGTGGATCTACACAAAATTTAAATGATGCTGTATTAGCTCAACTACCGAAATTAAACACATTAAAACGAAAGTTAAGGTGAGTCATTGAAATTTAAATCAAAATTTAAAATCAAAAGCTCTTAAAAAATTAGTTTGAGCATTATTTTTGTGGATCTACGCTAAGCATTTTTTTTTTAAATTTCCATTGACCACAATTTACATAATATTTAATGTTACTAGGCGAGTAAAAGAACGTGCTACATGGCATCCACCTTGTCCAACCAGTATAAGAGATTTAATAATACCGGACCAGTACAAATGTTTATCTGATGGATCACAATTTCTACTTCATGATTCTGGTGTACATGATGACGAACGATTTATAATTGTAGGATCGATGACTTGACTTCGTGCACTATCTATATCAACGCGATGGCATGCAGATGGTACTTTTAAAACTACACCACTTATTTTTAAGCAATTGTACAGCATACATGCAGAAATAGGAAACAATTCTCTATAGTGGCGGGTGCGTTTATATTAATGACACGTATGACCGAAGAAGCATATACTAAGTAATATTTCGTAATTAATTAATAAAAATTAAATTTAAAAAAAATTGATATATTTATATTTTATTTTTTAGATCTTTTTCCTGTTTAAATACATTGTTAACACGCAATTCGACAAATTTAAATATAATGTTAGATTTGGAATTAGCTGCTATTAATGCATTTACATCTGTATATCCTTCATGTAAAATAACTGCCTGTTTTTTTCACGTCTCCCAATGCCTGTGACGTAAAATTCAACAAGAAGGTTTACAGACAATATATTCAACAAATGTTGACTTTGCAGTTAATGCAAAAATGTTGGCAGAATTGGCTTTTGTACCGCTACACGATGTAGTAAAAGCATTTGAAAAACTTGTTGACTATTTACCTGAATCTATTTTGCCAGTAGTAGATTATTTTTAAGGTAATTTTATCGGTATATTATAAATACATACACATAATGTATAATATTTTATTAATTTTTGAAAATTTTAATTTTAAAGGGAGGCCTATGAGACGGACAAGACGAACGCCAAAATTCCAACCAAAATTGTGGAATCTCTACGAAGCTGCAATTCATGGACTAGCTCGTACCAATAATAATTTGGAAGGATGGCATAATGGCTTTCAAAAGCAAGTTGGTGGTCATCATGTATTAATTTGAAAGATGTTTGAAGGTCTACAAAGGGAGGTCAGGCTAGCTAAATTAAAAGTGGTACACATTGAGGCCGGCAAAGAAGAAAAACAGAAATTAAAATGGAAAAGAACCACAGAAAATATAAAAACGAAGGTGGAAAATTATTCAAACCAAGACATAATACCATATTTAAAAAGTTTGGCGTACAATATTGACTTTTAAATTTTTAGTATTATTTTTATTACAATATTATTTATATTTATATTATATTATATTTATTTAAGAATTATTTATATTATATTATATTTATTTAAGAATTATTTTTATAATTAATTAATTATTATTATATACTTACATATGGTCCTAGGACATCTATTTTATTTAAATTATTATTGACTAAATTATTGAATTCTATAATATGGAATTTAAATTTTTGTTTTTGTTTTTTTTTTTGGATTTGTGGTTTCTCCAATTTATCCATTCACCGATATATTCGTTCGACGATACGTCCATTCGCCGATATACCGTTCGCCGGTATATCCATTCGCCGAAAAAGATTCGCCGAAATGGATTTCGCGAATTGGCCGGTTACCATACCGATACGGTCATAAATCAACCCATGGATTTGAATGAAAAAACAAAAATGCTCGTCAACAGTAAACGTGTAAAAACGATTTAAAAATATATATTACAACTCCTCGTGAGAAAAAAAAATTAATTCATAAGATCAAAATCTCAAACGTACAAAATTACTTTTTGCAGAATTTACAACATGATAAATCCTGGTACAATGTCGTATCTGTGAGTAGCATGAATTAATGCAATATCTAAGATAGATAGTACGTAATAATTAGTAACTTTTTTTTTATATATCATTTTTTCATTGGTCAGCCAAACTCATAAACGCTAAAGCCTTACACTATATTCAAATTGAAATCAACGTCTAAACCATTATGTATAGAAATTCATGAAAAAACCAAAACATTTTGTTCTTAGCATTATAATCATATCATTTTTCAATACTGAATTGTAAATCACTGTCATCATTTGTGGCACCTAATGAAATTCACAATATAATTATTTAGTACAACAATAGCTGTACACTATTCCAGTAACAACTAAATTAAGTGTAGTCATTTTTTTAAAGAGCACATATGGCCATCTCAAGATTTTAATCATTATATGCTGTTGAATTCTAATTTCAAACGATCCTAATCGGTATTATAGTAACTATCTGTCGCCACAATTACAT
>NW_019100673.1:0-34150 GCF_001856785.1 Myzus persicae | reverse complement strand
GGTGCTTAAATCATTATTAGTTTATAGTTTTCATTAATTTGTTTTGGAAATATTTTATGGATGGTGTCTGAGAAAGGGCCCACCAAATTTGCAGTAGAGCAAATAGGCAATTTTTCAGGGGGGGGGGCTCAAACCCCAAATGCATATTTTTGAATAAATGCCTATTCTATTCTAATTTTTTGTGGTTGCTCCAAGAAGTTTTTATTGGAGGGGGTAGGTAAGCCTCCCACATATTTGCGCTTCTGGGTGGGTAGGAACTAAAATTGTTGTGCATCATGGTTTATAAATGTTCACCACGCCACTGCCTACGGGTACTTATTATACGATATTACGTTGAGCCATGTTGCCGTGATAATGTGTTTTACTCTATAGTCTATTGTGTTGTTATTTGTTAATAATATTAAAAATGTCCAATAAACGGCAGTTAACAATGGACAATTTCATGTCATCAACTTCTAAAAAGACTATAAACGCCCAAAACAGTTCAATTGGTAAGTATTACCTAACTAATAATTAAATACAATATACAAATTATTATATTGATCACATATAAGAATATTTTTTCAAACATTTATATTATTTATCCTGAAGAGGTCATTGACGAGTTGGTAAAAAACCAAGAAAACTAGATCTTGTACTGTAAACAATTAAATAATCGTTTTGATAAATATATATAAAATATTATGTATGTATGACTGTATGTATAATTTTTAATATATTGTGCAATCCATAATGCCAATAACTCCCGGGATTCCATAATTATCAGTGAACCTTTTTAATTTTGTGTTTTAGGAAACAAAGTAGGTATTATACTATTATTTACCTATAGATTATATATGTGAATGAAAATAAAATTGTTTAAATATGATAAAACTCCGAAACAGCGTGAATACTTCCAAAATCTGGCGTAAAGAATTAAATGAACGGCGCTCAAATGGTGAGTCAAATTTATCAATAAAATATTACAAAGGCGTCCCATCAATAGTTTCCACCGTTACCGATCAAAAAAACTTATAAAAATCTCCAGCTTACAATTGTATTACCAGAACGTCAGAAGCATAATTTCAAAACTAAACATTATTGTACCCTTTTTAAACGCGTCACTTTTTGATAAAATTGCTTTATCTGAAACCTGGCTTTCCCCATCTATATAAAACTCTGAACTGTTTAGATCAAATGGTTAGTCAGAAGTATTAAAAAAATATATTAAAGAACAGTTTCATGAATCTAAATGGACCAAACTTACATCAATGTGTGAGACACGCTGGATGGAAAATCACGACAGACTTATACAGAAATTAATAAAACAATTGTAAATACACTAGATGACTTACAGTTAAAACGTGATATTGTAACGTCATCACAACTTTTGCAATTAGGAAAAACTATTATAACCAGCGACTTAGTTACCCAGTGCATAGATTAAATATACATAGATAGCCCATGCCAAGGGGAAAAGCGGCAACCACATATGCCAACTATTTGGACCCCGGCATCAAAGTTCCACTGGACGCCGATAGGATTGTTGGGGGCGCCACTAGCGTATGTATGCTTCTCACGCAGCGCCGCACTTTTATTGCTGTTTAACATTGAGATTATTATTATGATTTCTATTTCTAAATATTTACCTAATATTTTTTACCGATTTTCGATTAATCATATTAAAATATTGACAACTTGGCAGATTTATAAATAAGTAATATGAATTACATAATATATAAATATACCTATGTAATTTATATTACAATTCAAAAAATATTTTCAATTAATATTACAAACAATTACAATATCATTTATAAACTTTTATTTAATATCAGCAAATTACTTTTATTTAAAAACAACATAATAATGGTAGCTGGTATAATATTATATAACACTATTTACACTAGTAAAATATAATATAACAAAAGTAGCCATGACACAAATAGTTATTTTTATAGATTAAAATATATACATAATAATTAATATAGGTATTTAATTCCTATATAAATCAATTAAATATATAAATTATGCGCCTTGTAAATAAAGGTATATAATAATATTAAAATACAATCAAAAAATAAATAGTCCACAAAAAAAAATGCAAAAAACTAATAATTATAAAAATAATTGTTATTGTAGATATTATTTTGCAAATTAAAATAAAATAAATTACTTTTTGGGTTTTTTTGTTTTTATTAACCAATTTATAAGTTGTAATTGTTTTAAAATAATCAGAGTTAAAACATGGAGATAAATAGTTAACAAATCTACAAATTTTTCAAAATGTTTAACTAACTAACTCGATTTATTGGATCGCCCTTTTAAATGTTTAGAAGTCCAGTTAAAATGTCTTAATAATTTGCAATAAATTAATTTTTGAATAATAAATTCAAAATGTTCACAATCTTTATCAACATTTAAATCAAAAAAAATTTCGTTTTTAATTTGTAGTTGGATTGTTGTGTACAGTTTTCTCTTTTGAGGGTTAACTTCTATGAAATGTTTTAAAATTATCTGAGCTTGCAAAACAAATTTTGTAACTAAGTCTGAAGGTTTTTTCAGACTACATTTTTCAGGATCGGTACTTTCGAACTGTTTATAAAAAATTAAATATTCTTGATCGTCAAAAAAAAATTCATTACATTTTAATATTATCAGTTCACATTTAGTGCATTTAAATTGGTCCATACATTTTTTAGCCAAATATCCCGCAAAATAGGTGTTTGAACAGCTTTCAAGGGTTATATATTGTTCATCATCGTTGTTAATATTTTTGTACTCACCATCGTAACCATCATTATCAGATAAAGATTTACATGAGTCAGAATCATTAGAGTTATGACATGTATTTGAAATAGTCGTACTCTGTGAACTACTATTATCAAATAAATTATATTCATAATTAGTTTCACAGTTTGATAAATCAGTAGATTTCATAAGGTTGTGTTTAGCTTGAAATCGAAACGAAGTTCTAAAAGTACGAGCGGTAGGATTTCTGTTAAAACCTCCTCGTTGACGAAAAACTGAAAAAGTATTTTCTATTATGTCTTGGTTTAAGCGACTAGTAAGGAGATATTTAAAACTTTCATTTTTTTGTTGAATATAAAGCATACTTATAGCATTTATAGACCACACCATTGCATCAAAACATGGGAGGACTTTTCCATATATTGTTATAGGTTTTACCAACTAATTGTTTACACCACTCTTTAGCTGACATCAAAAAATTATATATTTGAGGTTTATCTTCATTTAAAGCACATGCATACGTATTTGAACTATACAAAGTTTTAGAGTTAAGACAGTCGAATAGATTATTCATTTCTCTAACAAATTCAGCGGTCGTGGGAGCAGTTTTAGATTTTATTTGACCCGTAGTTACACACGTTTTTAAAACAGCTGCTACAGAGTTACTAAAAACTTGTAGAGCTAGTTTACAGTTCATTTTTTGAAACGGTCCGGGATTCATATGGCTGTCGATGAGTTTAAAAAGGGCTCTACTGGTACTACTAGATTTATCTATGTTATAAGCTAATTTTATATCCGAAAAAGAAACTTCTTGACCTTTAAATTTAAAATTATTTTTTAAAAAATTATTTCGAAAATGTTTGATAATATGTGGTACATCGAAAATAGAAAAAAATGTATGTTGTTTTATTTCAATGAATGGTTTTTCTTTATTAAATCCTAAATGTTTTAAAGCTGAATAATTGTTAGAACCTTGGTCACAAACTAGTGCCACAGGATGAAAACCCAGTTCAATACATTTTTCAATAATATCTACTATTAAATCTTTTAATATCACACTATTCATTGATGAACCAGATAAAAAATAAGCTAAAGGTAATTTCCATGTACTATATAAACCTCGAACTAAAAAAACCATGGACTGTGTAGCCATTTTTTTTTGTTCTTCCTTTGTGCCCCAAATCCTCATAGCCTTCAACCATATCTAAATATTTTGAATATTCTAAAAACGATTTAATTTTCATCTCATCAAATACTATAACACAATACTTTTCCTCATTTGACATAGTATTTAATTTATTTTTAATTTGTTTTAGCCAAAGAGAATTAAAACCGGGACAAAATTTTGAATTTCCAATCCACCTACGTATAGTTGTCTCACTTGGTAAAATAATTTGTTGGTATTTCCTAAGATATTTGTATGTAGTTGCAGATTTATAATATACATTAATTGCAAAATTTTTTTCTGTTAATGTCCACGGTAACCTTGAATTATGTTTACGAAAAATTTGCATTTCTGCAATAACTTTAGAGCCTAAACTGGGAAATAACACTTCGTTCTTTAATTTACACAACTTGAATTTATTACGAGTCATTTGTATTTTCTTTTTCAATTTACAAATAGTGGACGATTTATTTTTTAACAAAATATTTTTTTTTTAAATTATTTCTTTTAAATTTTTTTTCGCTCGTTTCTAAACTATATTTGGTAGGAAAAAGAACTTTTTTTGCTTTATTTTTATATGTACTGATAGGAGAAGGCATATCTATAAACGTTTTAACCATTAAACTAGTTGATGGCGAACATTCAAAGTTTAAAATCGGTGAAGACGGAGATTTATTTAAAGTAGCCGGAAGATGTGGAGATTCAATTGGCGTTCTTTGAGATTTTTTTTTATACGTCTTCAGTGGTGTTTTTACGTGTAAGTTTGGAGATTCAGGACCATAATATTTTGGTTTGGCAATGCATTTACTAAAACATTAGTTACAGGAGATGTATTAAATTCGGATGAATCATATTTCATTGGAATTGCAGTTGATTTTAGTCGTTGCTGTGTGTTAATATTATTATAGTCCGTGGGTTTGAAATGAAAATGGCAAACATGACGGTTATTTAGTTGTTCGAAACTCAGATCAGCGAGTAAGATATTACTTAAGAATTAAAAAAAAACATCTTTAAATGACCGATTAAAGTTAGAATTTTTATAAAACTCGTCAAAATACGTATTAATTAATATCAATATAATTATATAAAAATAAAATCGGGAACTCGCTCTGTTGTACAGTAGGGGTAGAGGGTAGAGTGGACCTCGATTATAGAGTAGATCACTATTCACTATAATAGATGTGTTAATTAGAATACAATCGCAATTCGCAATGATAGGTGTACAATAAACCATTCTGAATGGAGAAGATTTGTCAGTCTATGGGATATTTTATTTATTTATTTTATATCTAAAACTGTTTAATAGTAATTCGTTAATTTACGCGTGAATTTTAGATTCTGAACGAAATGTATCTCACATTCTCACTGTCTCGGGATTAAATTATTATTAATTCTTAAATAATCAAAAATTAGTTAATCAATAGTTGCGCCAATGTCCTAGGGCCTAGGCTGACAGATTGTCTCCATTCAGATTCGTTTTTCATCGTATACAATGATTTATTATTGAACTCAAATTTAACACATCTATCACAGTAACAAACTCAATAACGAGGCCTACTCGACACAATTATAGCTGAGCTACGTCCCTGGTATTATTTTTCTAAAACCGAAATTATAGGAAAACGTTAGGTAGTGTTTTTGACGGATTTTATATAAATTTGAATTTCAAACGTCTAATTTAAATATATTTATAAAATCTTAAGTTATAAAAAATTATTCCGTAAAATAAACGTTTTCAAATTATTAATAATTACAACAATATAAATTAACTAACCTGATTGCTTAACCCATTCTTTTGCCCTGGTTTGATCTTTTGGGAATCGGAATAGTTTAAGATTATCTTGTGTTCTTTTACTTTTACCACAACCAAAAAACATACATTTGTTTCCTTTTGTTGTCATGATTAAATTGTGAACAATACAATAAAATTCAAGTGGAATAAATCAATAAAATAGGATTTAAAAATGTATGAGTGGTATCATAAGTTGCTGTTGTCACTGTCACATTATTTGTGAACGTGATCGGGAACTATAATTGTTTATAGATTCTAACTAATAACATAATAATAAATTGATTAAAAGTCGTAGTGTTTGGGATATTAATATAAAATTATACAATATAGATTTATTTTTAGACGCGCAGCCGGCAGACCGAGCCGATTGTGATCGAGCGGCATCGTGTTCTCTCGCTGGACAAAGTATATACGCATTATGATGAATGCCAAAATATAAACTTTGAAATTCTATATTGACAAAATAATTTGCGCTATCTGTAGACGTATTGTTCAATTAAATTATCGGTTTCCATATCGCCCATGCCAATGGGCTATCTATGTATATTTAATCTATGCCCAGTGTCGTATTTGAGGTGGGGGGGGGGGAAGGGCATTTAAAATACATTAGCACTGAGCTATTATTAAAAGTCAAATTTCATTATTATGCGTATTGCGTATTATGACTATTGACTAGGCAGTAGGCTTACTCGCCTATCATGCGTTCCTACCAAATATACGGTACCTAGTTTTGAAACTACAATAGTAACCGTTTCTAACATAGGTACCATGTTCTGTGTTACAATCACGGTCTTAGATTAGTTTACAATCATAGATAATAAAGAAAAATAGTTGTAATCAATATCAATTATCAATATTCTGTGATAACAGTTAATAATAATAGTAAATAATGTTCAGTCCTCAGTGTTCAACTGTTGTATAAATTTCGTATTATTTGTTTCGTAGTTTCGTACGTTAATATATCAAAATCAAATGTGCAGAAGCAACTAACCCGATGGGTGTTGAAAAAAGGTGCAAAACGTTCTGTTGATGTCATTGATGACAATTCAGAATTGAAATCTAAAAAAAATTGTACATCTGACAATAACAGTACAAATGTCAACTGTCCTCTGTTTTCAAATTCATTTTCTAATACAAAAGAATCATCAACAACATTCCCAATCAATAATGAGCAGACAGCCACTACAAGTAAAAATATTGATATAACTAGTGATATATACAGTGTAGACATAGGTAATTTTTTAAGGACATCTGATAGCTTATTAACTGATCATGTAAAGGCCAAAATTATCAATATGGATAACATACCTTCAAATGATTTTATTTATCCATTTACTTTGAATATCAGAAACAGTAAAAGTATTAAGAGATCATTGAGAAAAAATCATTTTGAACAATACAAATGGCTGACATATTCTAACTTAAAATCTGGTTTATTCTGCAAATATTGTGTTTTATTTATTGTCAAAGGTGGTAAGTATAACACAGTAACTTTAAAAAAATTTGTAACTGAACCACTTACTAAATTTTCAAACCTAACTGGGAAAGATGGAGACTTAGAGGTGCACAACAATAATAAGTATCATATAAATGCCATACAAATTGATGATGATTTTTTGAAAACTCTTATTAATCCAAAAAAAGATGTGATTAATTTAATAAACAATGAAAGATTATGTCAAGTTCTTGAAAATTGAAAAAGACTAAATAACCAATAATACAATCCATCTTATTCCTTGGTCGGCAAAATATACCATTTAGAGGGCATCGTGAAGAAGGTAATATTTTAGATGATAGTGTTTCCTCTGTTAACATGGACAATTTTCGTGAACTTCTAAAATATAGAATACTTGGTGGTGATTCTACTTTAGAAAATCATTTAACAACTACTCATTCAAAAGCAACATATATTAGACCTGTAGTCCAAAATGAATTGATAGATTGTTGTAAACAAATAATAACCCAACAAATTTTACATGAAGTAAAAGAATCAAAATATTAAAGTATTTTATTTGACGAAACTACTGATATGAGTCATGTTTCTCAAATGAGTCTTTTTTTTGAGATACATTTAGAAGGGTGTAATTCAAGAAAATTGTATTGCATTTATTGATTGTCACACTTATATGTATGGTAAAAATAAAACAGTTGATTCTAATGAACATAACATCCAAGATACTACTCATAATACTGTCATAGAACCAAAATTAACTGGTGAAATTTTGGCAATACTGTTCTTAAGATATTGAAACATTTTTCTTTAGACCCTCAATTCTGTGTTGGAGTAGGTACAGATGAATGTTCTGTAATGGTATCTTCTATCAGGGGAGCTATTAAAACAATACAATCAGTGGCTAAAAATGCTATACGTTGTCCTTGTGCTAATCATGCATTACATTTAGCCATTTCCAAATCATCAACAGTTCAAAGTATAAGAAATAGTGTTGGTCTTGTAAAAGAAATTGTTTCATTTTTTAATATGTCTGCAAAAAGAAACTTTGTTCTAAAATCAGTTTTAAATGGAAAACCTCGCTTAAAAAGTCTATGTGAAACGAGATGGACGGACCGCCATGACAGCATAGCAATTTTTAAATATTCAATGTCTGACTTAATAGAAGCCCTGACTAATATATCAGAATGAAATGAATTATAGATTCATTTCATTTTCAATTATAGATTCATCATCTAAAGCTAAAACTCTTTTAATAGCTATGTGTACATATGAATTTATAATTTCAATTAATGCCTTATCTAACATATTATGTGTAACAGCTCCTATAAGCAGAATACCTCAAGGCATTGATAATGATATATTAGCTGCATTTGAATGTATTCAAAATGTAGTAACTATTTTGAAAAATATGCGTACAAATTGTGATACAGTATTTAAGCAAATATTTGATGAGAGCTGTTCATTAATGAAAGACTTTGAAATTGAAGTAAAAACTCCAAGGTTATCTAAACGTCAAACTCAACGTTCTAATCACCCATCTGAAACTACAGAAGATTTTTATAGGGTGTCTCTATTTATACCATTGGTGGAAAATGTGTTAGAAGATTTTAAGTCACGGTTTTTAAGTAAACAAAACCAGACAGTAACAATTTTGAGTCAACTTATACCAAAATTTATTGTAGATGTAAATTATGAAAAGATTGACTCAATAGTATCAATAATGAAAAATGGTTATAGATTTGATGATGACTTATTAGAACTATTGGAAGAATCACAATTAAAATCAGAAATACAACTATGGAAAGAAAAGTGGAAATCAATAAAAAATGAAGGTAATAATAATTTACTATGAAATAATTATATTATGAAATTATAAGCTTTAATTGTGTTTCAGGTGGAGATGTAATAAAATATGCATTAACAGCTATTGTCCAATGTAATGGTATACTGTACCCAAATATTAAAAAAATGTTGTATACAATTGCATGCTTGCCTACTACTGTTGCCTTTGCTGAGCGTAGTTTTTCGACACTAGGAAGGTTTGATCCTTATTTCATTAAATTTAAACTAATGTTACACAAAATTTACATTTATTGTAATATTGTATTATACTAATGAGTTTAATCACTTTTATTAGCTTTACCACATATCACTGATAATTTTTAAGTATAATTTGAATTAATTATTCATAGTAAATTTCTTATCTGCTATAACTAGCTAATTTTACACTATGTCCAAATAGTGATTTGCTTATTGCTTATTTGCTTATGCATGATAATTTTATTATTTTGTTATGCTTTGCTTTTTCAACTTAAGTTAAAAACTTGGTTGCGGTCAAACATGGGGCAAGATCGCTTAGTTGGATTGGCTTTACTAAATATACACAGGAACAGGGACATACAAATAGATGAAGTTATTGATATGTTTGCTGCCACAAAAAAAAGAAATATTGACTTAATAATATAATTATTTTTTTTTAGTAATTGAACTACTTTAATATTGACTATTGATTATTTTATATTATTATATTATTTTTTAGGATTATAACTGTATACAAGTTAGAACCGTGTCTAACAACTAATAAAGCACCTATTGCATTCAAATTTCCTGATATTGCAACAGTGAGAGATTTTTGAATTTTGCCCCCCCTGAAAAATTATCCCAAATACGCCACTGTAGTTACCTATAAGTATGGTCACAGCTTCTTTACTTTTTAGCAAAACATTACCACTGTGTAAGAATTTACAGTCTGTAAATTATGATTTGACTCAGTTATCACTGAAAACATTAAAGTCAGTATCTACGACTAGATGGGCTTGCCGCGCCGAAGCTGTGACTGCTGTTAAAAAAAATTACGCACCACTATTAATTGCAATAGCTGAAATTTGTGACAATACTAGACAACCCGACGTAAGAGTCAAGGGGTTAGGAATCTTACACCAAATGAAAACATTTGAATTTATGTTTTCTATGCAGATCTTAGATCCTATTTTAAATTTGGTGTTAAAGGTAAGCACATACTTGCAATCTCCAGATTTAAATTTGTTGACAGTTGTTAAAATAAAAAATATACTTTATACAATTAAAGTTTAAAATAATTATTATGTTATTATATTTTCAATAAATTATCTTATAATGGTCAATAATAAAATGACTTCCTGCGAAATCCATTTTAAACAATTTGTCAATAGATGTGGCCATTTGGAAACTTTGTTCTAAAAACCGTCTTTTCATATTGAAAATCACTGTGTCTAATATGGGGAAAAAAACAGTTGTTTTCCAATATATCTTTTCATCAATTATTCTATTGTTTTCCTCAGCTCTACTTGCAATTTTAACACCAAAACTTTTGAGAAACGTAGGCTCTTTTTTTTGTCTCTTCGGTCCATCTTTACGAGTGGAAATATTATGTTTATCGCAAAATATTATGACACCATCCCAAATCTCATTAAAATGGCAAGATGATCGATTAGTTTCTAAAGTACTTATAATTCCTTTAACTAAATTAGCAGAATTTCCTAATGTGGCCGATTTTGCTTGAAGCTAAGTTGGTATTACATGACGGTTCTGTCCCGATTTTTACAATTACGGGGAGATTAAAAAACGTTTGTCCACGACTTTTCCTCTTGAACGTTCAGATTTGTGGGTGCTTTCTATCCAAGTTTTTACTATTACTGGATAATTTAAAAACGATTAGCAGTTTCACAACCAATGATTTCATATGCCTGTGAAGATAGCTCCGTCCTACTTAGCTCCTTTAGCACTGTTAAGATAATGGTTTATACCAGACATATTAAGTTGCATTTACTCAATTTCTAATTTGTAATAACACGAAATTTCAATCAAATGAAAAAAACAATGAAGTTGGCTCATAAAAAAAGGTTTTATACAAAACTCAATTTTTTTTACCCCTATTTTAAGAGCAAATATGTTTCAGCAATTAAAACATAATAATACATTCTTTGATTGTGGAATAACTAATACTGTATTAAAAAATAAATTTATTATACCTCTATAAAAAACTGGTGATACAAATTGTAGAAATTACAGGCCTATTTCTTTATCACCAACACTATAAAGCCTTTAAAAATTTTTTGAAAATCAGAATTCTAAATTATTTAACTATAAACATGATTATTCTCAAGTTTTCAATTTGGATTACTACCAGGAAAATCAACTATGGATCCTCTGCTGATACTTTATATATTTTTTAATGAGAACCTAGATTATATTAATAAAGTGATGAGCATCTTTTTTGTATTTAAAAAATCTTTTGATTCGGTTAATAATGATATTTTAATTTAAAAAAACTCGATTATGCTGGTATTAGGGGTCTACAATTAAACTTTTCAAATCTTACTTAAGTAGTAGAACGCAGATTGTAAGATTAAGTGGTGTTCTTATTGATTCTGTGAATATCACACATGGACATGTTGTGTCAAAAGGAACTGTTTTAGAGCCTATCTTATTTTTTATTTATATAAATAGTCTACCTACTTAATTTAAATGATGACTCAAACATTTCCTGTTATGCTGATGATACCACCATATTATTATTACTATTACTAGTGATAATTATAATGATTTGAATAGGAAACCAAATTCTCTATAATATTGTATTAAAGTATGGTTAGATATTCGTATGTTGATGCTCACTATATTTAAATATTTTACTTTAAATCAAAACTTTCAGCTCAAATTACATCTTTTTGATTGTAACTTTAACTCTTGAGGCAGCATCAATTGTAAATCTGATGTCTTGGAAAAAGTAGTAGTATAAAAATATCTGGATATTACATTAGATTACAAATTAAAATGGGCATGTCATATTAATAATTTAATCTCCAATGTACTTATTTTTTTCTTTTTTTTAAGATGTTAAACGGTACTTTTAATATAAATATGAAGTGAATAATTTACATTGCTTTGGTACAATCAATTTTTAATTATGGAATAATGTTCTGGGGTTGTGCTTATAAATCACATCTTGAAAAACTAAAAGTTACAATAAATAGCATTATAAGATTTTCATTGAGCAAACCTAAATCCTTTAATACTAATCTTATTTTTAATGAACTTGATGTACAATACTTTGATAAATATTTTTTACTAACTAATGTATTATTGCTTTTATATAAACATAAACATCTTTTGACCAATGTGAATCATTCTTATATTACCAGATATAAATACAATATAAATATTGTTTTTAGTGGTACCTAATACAATTTTTGGTTCAAAAAGTAAATTAATCGTAGGAGCATATTTATGTAAGAAATTGAACATTAATTTATTTAATTTCATAACAGTTAAGGAGTTAAAATATTTTTTTGTATAATCTAGACATTGACAATATTTGAACTAATATTTATATTTGCTTAAATTATTTTTATTTAATGTTTATTAATTCTTTTAGTAGTATTATATTCTTTCTGTCACTTATTTTAACATAATAAAACGTATATATAACTTATAAACTAAACTCTACTCTCCCAATACAAGTTACGTCTACAAGGAGTGTTGTATACCTACTGCTTATTTTTTTTATCTTATTATGTTTATTGTAAATCTATTTTGAAAAATAAAAATTATTTTTATAATTATTATTTATTAAGCTTTATTGATGTATTATATTTATTATAAAAATTACATATCTACCTGACCAAAATAATTTTAAAATCATCTTAATATCACTTATGAAACTTGGAAATACATTTATGTTAAAAATATGAAAGTAAATAAAATAGTATGTACAAATATTTAAATTCATTTGCGTAGTTAAAAACCGGAGCATTTTACAATATAATTCATTTTTATTTATTAATTCTTCCTTGAATCACCATTCAATCTTCAACATGCTAAGAAGTTAAAAAAAATTATCATTTAACATTTAATAAAAATAATATGTATATGTTACGGTCAATGACGAAAACTGAACATTTACGTTATTAACCGGTCATTAACGTTAGAAGCCAAGTTGCTAGGTTATTTTCGTAAACTACCGGGCAATAACGTCAGTTTCCAAGATAATAGACTATTGTTGTAAATTACAAAACAAAATAAAACAATTTTACCTCAATGACCGAATATTAACGTTATTAACCATTGACTGTTGGTAAATTACGTAAATTACTGAAAATACACATTAATTTAATTAATTACAGACTACAGTTATTAATATTTATCTTATAATTTTTTTTATTATTAATTATATATTATATTTATTATTTATTTTCGCAAGGCATGCTGTTGTGACATTTTGAATTGCACAATATTCCCGCTAATCGACAAATGCATTTGTTTGTTCTGCACTTTAGTTTGCAATTACACCTTCTGTAACCTTGTGGTCCAGTGACACTACTAAAACCTGCAGCTTCTCTAAGCGTAATTTCTTTTTCGGTATTTACAGATACCAAATCAACAAAACATTCTTTGCAGGGATCGATCTGCGATCGAGTATACAAATGTTTAATTATGCCGTTCTCTGTACCTAATTAAAGATAAGCATATTTTATAAATTCAAATAAATATATCTAAATAATATAGGTAATTATAATTTTATAAGTACCTAATTTATATAAATCATCTTCAACCTGGGTAATAACTGCTAATAGGTTTCGTGGTGATCCACGTGCTCGATCAACATCAGGTATTCCAACTTTAACTGTGGTACCAACTTCTAGTGGACTAAATTTCTTATTTGAAATAGTCATCATTTTTTTGGCTTGTTTCTTTAAGCATTCACTTGATTTATGTCGTTCATTCTGTATTTTCTCATGACGTTGGCAATGCATGCATTTTGTACTTTCATTGTCAGCTTCCAGGAAAATAAAACATGTTTCACATTTTCTTAGGTTCGTATCTAATATGTTTAAATAATATGTTATTTTCATAAAATTTAAAATTTAAAATATAATATTAATTTACCTGTATCTATCATATTTTCTTGCTGTTCTGAAATTGGTGAAATAACTTCTTCAATATTTTGTTTTGAATCATGTAATCCAATTTCTTGCATTTGATTAAACAATTTTTCTATATCTTCTTCTGTTTTTAATGAATTTATTTCATCATTTGGTAGACCAATCGATAATAGTCCTGTTCTGGCAGTACAGCCAAACATGGCTTCATAAGGAGATCTTCCAATACCTTAAAACAAGTTTTAAAAAAAAACCTATTATTATAATTACCATAAAATAACCATAGTTGAGCCTAGAACAATTATAGAACCCTAATACTTTTTAACACATTAATACACTATCATACTAATTATAATAAATAACTGTACTGTTATTGATATCGATTAGAATAAAACATACATATTAGGTATATTAAGATAATTATGTCGGGTTGAATGAAAAATTAATTATTTTAATAAATTATACTAAATACTTTTTTTTTACCTGAATGAAGAGCTCGGTTTTTCTGAAACTGAATAAATTTCAAACCAGAGGGCCAATCCGTACTATTGTTTTCTGCCATCCACGTAGCCAACATATCCTCTACATCTCTATTTGCTCGTTCCACAGAACCTTGGCTCTGACTGTGCCTTGGTTTACCATGAACAATTTTGACGTCTTCCCACATATTGTGTAGTTCAGTTATAGTCGAATTTACGAACTCACGGCCATTATCTGACTGCAAAATAGCTGGTGCACCAAAGGTCGTGTAAATGTCAAGTAAATTATATGCTATCTCCTCTGCACGTTTACTTTTTAAAGGCCTTAAAATTACGAATTTCGTTAAATGGTCTTGATAACAAAAAATAAACCGAAAATCGTTAAAATTTTGGGATTGCATATCTATTAAATCTACTTGTGCTCTTGAGTTAAAAGCATTGTGTAATATTGGTTTGGAAACCATTCCTCTTTTTCTATTAGTAGATTTCTTTTGGCAGTGTGAACAAAGTTGTAAATATAGCATAATTGATTCCTTAGTTATATTGCAATACTTATTTTTTATTTCCGCAACCATTCGATTTCTCCCACCATGTCCAATAGACGAATGAGTAGTATGAAGAATATCAAAAAGTTCTTCATTTGTTACATAATAAAGCATAGAATTATTATTTTCTGATACTGGTTTTATCAAGCGTTCTTTTCCATTGACTATTAATATTTCATACTTACGAACCATCCTGTAATCTTTTACCGATTTTTTCAATCCCTTAGTATTTAATATTTTTTTCGACTCTTTAACTTTGGAAATTTGCTCACTATACTCCGATAAACTAAAATAAGAATTATTGTCAGTCCGTTTTTGACTAATCAACTTATTAAATAAATCGTTGAATTTACTACGCATAGTATCTACATCCATACTTAATATTTTTTACGTGAATAAAAAATTAATATTTAAAAATGCAATGACACGTGAACTGTCTAACTGCGAAATGTCGAACTGGTGAACTGCTAATAAAGCGATGTCAAACGAATACGATGTCTGCAACAATACTGAAATAGCTAAAATACGTTATAGGAAAAAAATCCAATAAAACAAATTACCTACCTTTGATAATTTGTTAGATAACCACCAGCTGCAGTGTATTAATATTTAATATTATTATGGTTTGCTCGACTGCTCGAGTAACTATCGCTGATTATCATTTAACGAGTGTAGATAGCTAACTAAAAGTGACCTGTATGTTATAAATGTATAAATAATGAATAATTTACAACAACGTCCAGCAGGAGTTGGGAATTTACGTGAATAATAAAATAACACCCGTGTTTACAACAATAACCATTATGTGTCGCCACTTACGTAAATTACCGGTCATTTATGTAAATTTGTATTATACAAGGTAATTTTCGACATTGGCCGGGCTATAACGTAAATATCCTCATTTTCGTCATTGACCGTAACATATACACTACTGTTTAAAATTCTGTACATTATGATTATTTGCACATATTTTTGATATAATTAAAATTATACCTTACATAACTACTGTGATTACTGTTTTGTAGTTTTATTTATTATTTATTATAATATAAATACTATTAATATGATATTATGACATATTATGGCATATACAGTCTCAATTACTTAGTTGTGCCAATGCAAATTTCCAAATCCACCCATGAGGTATTTAGATTCGTTTCTTTTAAGTTTTTTAAAGCGGTAAAAAGATCCCCTGTAGGCCTAAAAACCCGCATTTCTTTTTTTTTTACAGCTGTACTTTATAACACACACATATTATGCATAATCAACATATTTAATACAAACATAGCTCAATCATGATACCTAATTATTATTAGCTATTATACTGCTTATAGAGTCATTATAGACATATTCTTCTGAAAATTAAATAGAATAAAATAGAATATGAATGCCTTACTTTTCCTCAAAATTAATTGAGTGGAATTATTGTAAACGCTTTAATGAACTCTTTTATATAAGTCGCTCAAAGTTGGACAAATCAATTTTTAATTAGTCAAAAACTATACAAAAATAATTTGAACTTTAAATATGAGTTATTTAAGAAAAAATACAATTACTGTCATAATGTAAAATTGATACTTATACATAGATGATTTTAATATTTATTTGATAAATTTAAAGTTTCATCCAACTTAAGTCGTTTTCTATTTAAAATAAAAAATAGTTTTAATAATTGATGACACTTATTCCTCAAAACTTATTCACTTATTCGAGTGGAATTTAAAAACATGAGTCGTCACAATAACATAATTTTTTTAATAAATTTTGATGCTCATATTTCCTCAATATAAATTGAGTGGAATTTAAAAATAAAAGAGTCATCGCTTTAAATGTGATATTTATAATTAATAAAATACACCAAATTTATGTAAAAAACGTATGAACTTTTTAAAACAGATATTTATTATGTTTATAAGAATTTATTTAAGATAGTTGGACATTGATTTAAGCACATTCCACAAACCCAATCTGAGTTTTCAAATTCTTTTTGGTCAATTTTTGGTAAACATGAGTTATGCAGCCATTTAGTACGAGACCCACACTGAACCATTGTACTAACGACTTCACAATTATAATTTTGTTTAAAACTTCCTTCGTCTGTCCCAAAAATTAAGCAAATGTTCTTCACACACTTTGAACTTGATAGTATCAAGTCCTGTAAGTTTGAGCGATAACTGTTTGGATTTAAAACATTTATTATTCTTTTATTACTCATTAATTGATTTGCAAAGTACAACATAAATACACCACAGTTAAACCCATCATCTTGATATGGTATTTGGACAAACATATCTTTCCATTTGTTGATATCACCTACATTTTGCTTTGGTTTCCATATTTTAGGCACACCACATAAAACATTCAGAACTCTGTCCTTCCAGTAATTTATCATCACAATATTTTTATGCACGCTTTCTATAGAATTTAAATAACTCACTGTTTTTTTTATAAAATCTACATAGATCAAAGTCCAATGGTCTTTTTCCAGCAAAGGTATTAATAATCTTGATGAATCAATCCATTCAGGTCTGCTAGCTGTAGAATCTTTAACACTTCTACCAAGATTGAACATATAGTAAGATTGCTCTGGGCACACACAGCCTAATTGCTGTTTCTTCTTAGTGATCCAAGACCTTGAATTTCTCTCTAAAAATATCTGTAATAAACACCATATTTCTTTATCATGTAACCAAAGCATACTAGTATCACCTTTAGTGTTTAAAGTCGAAAAATCTAAAGAAGATATTTCTATCTCTTCGTTTTCAAAAGAAATTTGCGATACCACATATTTGTCAACTCCACGATAAGACTTCATGTAATACATTGGATCTTTCACCAATTTGTTCGTTCGGTATAAGTTATAATTTGCTGTTGGAGACTTATCAGTGGACGATTCCCATACAACTGATAGAATTTGGGTAGTCGAAGCCACAGGTGAAGCATTAACAACCGTTTTATCTATATTCTCAATCACTCTTGGACTTGTACTATTTTCTCTTATTAATAGACAATCCTGATCACTGACGTAACTGAGGTTATCAAGTAATTGCTACCTATAATTATTAGTATTGTGCGATTCGCAATCCCGAATGGTCGTTGTCGTTACAGTGTACATTTAAATATAGGACAGTGCACTATGTTAATTAAGGCAACCAAAAAAACAAATTTCGGATTTACGTGAGGATAAAAATTTCTATGAATTACATGGACAGTCATTGATAATTGCACAAAATGCAAACGTATCTACACCATCAAATAATGATTTTTCTTCAAATAGGATGTCTCAAGGCTCAAGTAGAATAACAGATTATTACATAACTTCTACTACTGGTTAAAGACGTATTTTTTCAAATGATGAAAAAAAAACTGAACTTAAAATAATATTTTATAATATTTTAGATGCCATATGTGTTGAAATGAACAGGCGATTTGATGAAAATGGTGAATTTTATGCAGTTTTAGGTGTGTTAGACCAAACTTCAAAAGAATTTTTAGACTGTGAAACACTGTAATTTTTCAAAAACTTTTCCATTTTATCGGTCTCATTAAACTAAAACATCAATGTGCTTTAGGGAAAACATTATTTTCATCTAGTGCTGGTCTTTATGAACTGTTGAATGAAGTACAAAGTTATAAAGTTGGATTTGAAGAATTAAAAAAAGTAATTGAACTTATTGTTGTAGTTCCTGTATCTAGTGCTTCTGCTGAAAGAAAAGCTTTTCAACAATGAGAAGAGTGAAAACATACCTCAGATCAACTATGAAAAGTTCTAGACTAAATGATTTGACATTACTTTCCATAGAAAGGGAAACTATGTATATATTTATAATTGTATTTTGTAAAAATATTAGTATTTAGGTACTTAAATAAAAATTGCAACTTTTGAAACTATATGCTTATTTTTTGGTTCAATTTTTGTTTTAATTTTTAAGTAATTAATTATTCATTTATTTACAAGAATAATCATTGAAAACTTTGAAATTATAGTAGGCTAGTAAAAAAAATCATTAAAAGTCCCCATTGCCGCCGGTGAGTAAAAGTTTTATAGTGGGCCTACCCAAAAAAAAGTCCTAGCTACGCCCCTGTTGAAAATACCTCTAGATTAATTAATCTTAAGTTATTTATAATAGAATTTCAAAACTGCCCCAAGTTAGTTAACTAGTTATTTAATTTTCTTATTAACTTATGAACTTAACTAGTTTAATTGAAAGTTAATTAACTTAACTTTGCTCAGATTATTTAAAAATAATCCATCAAGTTATATTATTTTTAATTTTTGTTGTTAAGGTGTTATGCTTGAAATATTAATACTAAAATAAAAATAATCCAATACTATAATATTATACAAACATTTCTGTTATTTTTTTGATAAAAGAATCGTGTTAATGGGTATATTTAATTCGATTAGATAGGCATAATAGTATATGGATTTAAATTTCTATTTGATAAAACAAATTTATATTTATTAAATTATTAATAAGGGTGTGTTGGTATAGTTTAATATTTAATAAACATGTAAAGTAAAAAAGGTATTTACACTGTACATTACATCAAAAGTTCAATAAAATTGTTTATTATAATTTTGGATATTAGAAATAACGCTGTCACTCTTTATGCGATCAACATACTAGGTAATTAAAAAATGTAGATCAACTTTTTTTAAACTAAGTTAAGTTAATATTTTTTTCCATATTAACTTTTATCTTATCGAGTTAAATTAATAATTTATTAACTGTTAACTTTTAACTTATCGATATTGTGTCCTCTTAACTTGACTTGAGTTAATTATTTTCATTAATTTGGCCCCCCCCCCCTTTTTGCAATTTTCATGTTTGTCTTCTCTAATATAATCAGGGCATAGACACTGTGTGTAATGGCAAAATCTGGTGACTGTGGCTTTGAACACGGTATCTAGGAGGGCGTAAAACGCGTTATCACTTAAATAAATCATATTATCATTATTATCACACAAAAATTATAATAGTAGCATTGGTCATTGCGTGGTTTGGTTGTTTCCGTTTTTATAATTCCGTAACTTAGAGGGATACACGTTGCTAACATTCTATCAGATTACGGATACGGTACAATTTCCAATACTTCAACCGTAGGGATACAGTAACCCGATCAGCTGATCGAGTGTCTATTCTATATTGTTCTGTGATATAATCTCTCTAATAATTATAAGTAATTCATGCAAACAAGAAATTTCAGTTTATACTGTCAAAATAATTTGGTGTTTGATAAATGGTTTATAAATATATCTTTTTAATAATATTTTATGAAGGTATACTATAAATACTTAAGTGGACGTTACACCGACACATTTGTTGTCTCCATCTTACAAGTTCCTAACATCTATTAGTTTAAAAATTAGAATACATTGATGTCTTGTAAAATGTAAAGGTAAGATTATTAGGTACCTAGGACATCTCATAGACTTTTTGTTGTTTTTTAATTTTAAATCGAGTTATGAGTATTTTAAAATTGTATATTGTTTGTACATCTTTAAATAATTATACTCGCTTTAAAATTAAAATATAATAAAAACCCTATGAGACGCCCTAGATGATAATATTACCTTTAAATTTTAAAAAGAGGTCAATTCAATCTAGTTTTTAAACTAACAGAGCTAAACGTTATCTGTTGAGAGTACAATTTGGTATGTAAGGCACTTGTTAGATGGAGACAATAAATGTGTCGGAGTATCAACCTTTACATTCTAGCACCAAAATGTATATTGTTCATTAACATATATTATTTAGTATTATGCTATTGTTATTACTTGTATTACACAAATCGCTTATTTTTATTTATATTATAATTGTTGTTCTTTTAGTAGGTATTTAAGAATAATATTTTGTAAGTTATTTAATTGTGTTCTGTATCATATTTAGATTATTTTTTAATTATTAATATTTTGTTTAAGATTTTAACTTATATATTTTTCTTTTCAACATTATTTATTAAATTTATATTGTTAGTTATTAGAATATTTATTACTAGTATATTAGAGGTCATAACTTTTGATAAATAAAACTATATAAGCTAACAATATCTATATAAATTATTTTTGTGATGATTTAATTTAACTATTGTTAATAAAATGTTCAACTTTTTAAGACAAATTAATAGAGTAATAAACCAAAAAAATGAAATGCAGTATAAATAGTTATATATATATAAATATATTAAGCAAATTTAAATAAGTTTATGTATACCTTTTTATATTTAGTTTTCCGTCTTCAAATATATGATTCCATTCATCTTTTGGAATTATAAAGTCCCCTTCTTTGAAGGTACATTCATAATATTCTCCTTTAACTTTTAGAGGAGACACATTCTTAGAACCTCATGGTAAAAGCTCCCCAAGGCTTTAATTAAAATGTTTATCATTTAAACGTTTTAACGGACTCTTTATCGGACTAATAAATTTGTCTCTCGTTTTACCAGTGTTTCTGAGTAAATCAATTGAACTATTACATTCAAACAATGCAGTTCCAGTTATATTATCATGGAATAATTTTCTTCCAGAAGTTCCTGCAAAATTTCTTTGAGTAGGAGTTACAAACACAAAATTTGACTCTTTAGGACTTTTTTCCAACAATACAGTGTCATTAGAAGTGTCCAACATATTCTCTACTCTGGATGAATAGATATATGCAACTTTCATAATATCCTCATTTCTCTGTATCAACCTAAAATTGTATAAAGTTTCATCAACAACAGATAACTGTTCTACATTGGAACACACATTACCTTTTTCTTAGGAGTATTTTCATCTATAATTAAATTTTCCACCTGTGATATTTTTCCCTTAATATCGCTGTTGCATTTGTGTGTTGATAGTTGATCATTAACACATTCCACGATATCAATAACTTCATTTCGTTTTGTAGGAGTGATAAATTCATCAACAATCGACTCCTCGAGATTTTGTTTCAACAATAAAGATCCATGATCAGTCATCTCCTTTACTGTTATACTTGTCTCCCTAAACTTAGAACTTGACAAGAAATCATCACCAACAGACACCTGCCCAATATTTTCATATAACATTACCTTTTCAACTGGTGTTTTTACCTTTTTACTGTCCTGTTTAAAATTATGACGCAAAGCTGAAGTTACTTTATAATGATTTTTCAATGCTTGCACTTTCCATTTATCGGCATTCCATACCAGTCCTAACCTCTTGCAAATTTCAATTACAATTTCAGAATCTATGAGCTTCACTTCAAATGGTACTGCCCTCACTTTGCTAGTGATTTTTTTTTTCTGGTTCAAACTGATTGTATAATTCCAATATATTATTCCTCCTGTCTACTAGTATCTGAAATCAAATATAGTGTTTATTATTATATACTAAAACTGATGTACAAAATATGGTGGACATGGTGCCACTATCACAGTCCTATCAAGAAGTTAAGCTATTTAGGATAGGAGCATTTTATTATTTATGGAATTATCCCTAAACAACGTACATGTTAATTTGCATGTTGCAAAGTTGGAATTTGGGAGTTCAATTTTGTCGTTTTATTTTTATAGTAACTACATAACATTTAACTCAGTTTCAAATAAGTACAGAGTATAGACTTACGTGTGGCTACAATTTTTTGACCCTTCAAACTGCCAATAAATAAGTGTAGCTACATAGGTACTAAACAATTTATAAATAATACATTCTCAAACAGAACATTTAATATATAAAATATTAAATAACGGATATATTGAATTGTGGAACGCGATGCCGTTATTGTGATAATACTTCCAAATTCTAGCAGTTATAATACAAATTGATTTATCACTGCATACGGTATACCTAGGTAAACCTTAAAATGTTTAGACACCGCAGTGTCACATAATGTAAACTTTACCATCATAAAGATAAAATATGAAATAACCAACATTTAATAAATCGATGACAGGATAACGCATAAATTGTTACTTATAGGTAACCTTAAAGGTTACTTATAAACATAGAAAAAATGATTCTGCGTAAATGCGGTTTGTTCATGTCGCGCATTGGCCTGGGAGAGAAAACATAGTGCGCTGACATCCTATTAAACAAAATGAAGTTTTAAATTATATTACCTTCTTTATTCATATATCAATAATAGTTTACATTATTAATAAAAAGTTATTTTTCAGTATTATTCATTTAAAATTATTAAAAATGTCTTGAAGAATTTTTTTATGAAAAAGAAAATCGAAATGATTTTGTTTCCGTTTAGTAAATTTGTGGTCCGATTTATTTTCCGAAATAAATTAAAACGGACTTTTTTTCTGACTCTTTTTTGGCGATAGAAGTCGGTAATAACTAATAATTAATAACCTTAGATTATTTAATTATTATGAGTCACTAGTGATGTTCAGACTAGAATTTAGAAATTTTATATTTAAGAAATTTCTATAATTTAAAAATTAAAATGTATTTTTTGATAGAACTCTTTTTTTTTACTTAGGACGAGTAAAAATTAGAAATATTCATTGGATTTTGAATATATTTTATAGGCTATAGCATAAATGCATTATTAAAATTAAACCGCACAAATTGATTGTATATTAATTTAAATATAATTAATAAGTGTTAATCATAATATTTTTAATATTTGTGCAGTTGTATAGGTGGCATTCGCAGTATTGCTATTTTATATTTTTATCACAATACAATTAATGTAAATAAAAATGTCCTAGTCACATCAGTAGTGATGACTATTACATTTTTCAATAATTATGCTAAATATTAAATTCGTATGTTTCCTTGTAACAAATAGCATTAGTATTAATTATAATATAACCAATTCAAATGTCAATATTTGAACTTTAAATGCTTATTAAAAAAAATAGTGACTTATGATTTTTAATATTTTTTATCTACCTTTGAAACAACATATTAGGAGCCTTGTATTAAATTTTCAAGATTTTTTACCCAACAAATAAAATTTTATAGACATCTATAGAAAAAAAAAAATAAAAAAATCGAAAACTTAAAATGTCCGTAAACAGCTCAAAATAATAGTCAAAATATTTTGAAAATGGTATGGTGTGTAGAAAATGGTAATATAAACATTCAGTCAAAATGTTATGTTTCTACGGTAATTTCTTTAACCCTTTCAAGCCCGAATTTATAATTTTTGAATAAAATTTTTTTTTTTGCTTGAACCTTACTTCTAATAGCTAAATTAAGGGAAAATTATCAAAAAAAAAATTTTTTTTAAATACATCTTTCTAAAAAATGTATGATGTATAAATGAATCATTGGGCGTCAATGACAAATTTTGCAACATTGCCCCTTACTAATAGGCAAATTATTTAACTTATAAAAATTATAATTCTATTTTACATAAGATGTTATTATAACAACTTTTTTTTCTTTTGTTTAGTTAAAAACAATAATATTATAATAAGAAATGAATAATTAAAATGAAAAATATTATAGACCATAAAATGAAAACCATGATTAAATTATCAACTTTGATGATAGTCAACATTACAATTTATTTTCACAATGTATTTCCTTTTGTTTAATTAACAATTTTAATTTAAACAATATACAATATAAAAATAAAAATGAAAAACAATTTAAACAATGAAATGAAAAACATAATACAATTATCAACTTTGATGATAGCCAACATAACAATTTCTTTAAAAAATTATAATTTATACAATATAAATAATAAAAATGAAAAACAATTTAAATAATTAAATGCAAAACATAATAAAATTATCAACTTTGATGATAGCCAACATAACAATTTCTTTTAAAAATTATAATTTTAACAATATACACTATAAATAATAAAAATTAAAAACAATTTAATTAATAAAATGAATTAGGAACTTTGATAAAATCCAACAAAACAATTTCTATTCAACGTATAACACAAGAAAACATTGCATTTTGAGCATGATGTTGTTGTATATGCTTTAATGCAATGCTTACAGCGTTGTCGTTTGGATACTTCAACTGGTATTGGCCAATGCCCTACTTGGTCATACCGAACCTCATCTACTGGTCGTTGAGCAAAAAGCCTTCTTTTTTTACTGGATGGTGATGGTGTTTTAGAAGGTCTTCCTCGTTTTGAAGAAGGTTTAACTTTTCCAGCAAGGAGTAAACTATAAGCAATATCCATTTTGAATTTTAAAAGAGGCATACATTTGTTTTGTTTTATTTGAGCGCAATGTCTTCGATATAACAGCCAAGAATTAACAACACACATGTCAACAATATGAAAAATTATACGTAAATAATATCTTCGAACGCGAATATCAGTTCTATACAACTCAACGAGCATGTCGTGCAAGTCAACACCACCCATAAACCTGTTGTACTCTTTAATTGATGCTGGTCTAGGTACAACAACTCTTTCTTTTTTGCTGTAGACCATCTTTCCACTTCATCTAATGGTTGAATGCCTTTATAATTGGAAACAACATGGACAAATTTATTATCATACCACTTAGTAGCAACAATTTTATTAGTAGTGTCAACTTTGGTGTCATATGTTCCACGACCTGATTTCTTCATGTCTTTCTCATTTTTAAATGTGCAACCTGACAGTCGATTTGTTCGAACTGTACCAATACCCAACATCCCAGAAAATTTTAAGTGACATTGTAAATTGTACGAATTGAACCAATTATCAGTTGCTACTTTATAGTTCTTAAATTTAGGTACAGTTTCTAATAAACGTATAACAATATCACCACTAATACCTAAGCCCGATCCTGTTGCAGGCAGTGTACCTTTACCCACATAAATTTCGAAGTCGTGTATAAAACCACTAATAGATGCAATGGCGAAAACTTTTATACCCCATTTATGGGGTTTATTTTGATTGTATTGCTTCATTTGAGATCGTCCTTTAAATGGAATTATAATTTCATCGATTGCACAAAATTCATCAGCTTGAATTTTCTTAAAATTGTTTTGAACAGAACTAATGAACGGTCTTATTTTAAACAATTTATCATGCAATGGATTGTCTCTGGGAAGCATTAAATCATTGTCAGATATGTGAAAATTAGTTCGAAGATTGTCAAACCGATTCCGTGACATAGTTTCAAAAACAGGATTAAATCTAGTTCGGTTTGACCAGAACATACGGTATGAAGGCATTTTTACAATACTCATGAACAAATATATGCCAAGAAACTGTTCCATTTCTTGTGGTGTGGTATTTAAACTAAATCCATTATTTTGAGCAGAATATAAATTAGTCTGTTCACTTAAATTTTTTATAATAGCATCATCTATAATCATTTTGAAATAAGAATATGGATATTTTAAACTATCAGGGGGATCAGGTAATTTATCAAGCCATGTAACATCTTCTTCAATCCAATCAGTATCTTCCCATTTTGGATCTCTAATAGGTATAGTCTCATCAAAACCATTTCCAAAAACTTCAGGAGGAATTTGTAAATCAATATCATCATCATTGTTATTTGTACTTACTGTACCTTCTGAAAATCCAAATACCTCATCAATTAAATTGCTTTCTAAGGCTTCATCAAGCATATCCAAAGTGATTTCATCGTTATTTTCAGTTTGGTTCATATTTGTTACCTATATAAGAAATAAGAAATTAATCTAATGCATATATTTCAGTATAAGACATACAGTAAATAATATATTATAATTGAAAAGTACATATAATATAAAGAAAATAATTACATTTAATTATTTTTAAATTTACTCAATTTATAGTATTATATCCATAAATAGTAGATGTACTAATACATATACCTACATAAAAGGTTTTAGATGAATACTATAAAATATAATAATATATTATTTATTGACCTATTTTAGATCAAAAATATTATATAAATGCAATACCTATACAAACAAACAAAAAAAAAATATATATATATGTAAAGAAAAATATACTTTCTTTTAATCATGCTTTTAAATATTACTATTATCACTTTATCATAATCAAACATTGATAAGATGATAAAGTGATAACATTGTAAATTGATAATAATAATATATAAGAATTTCTTTAAGATTGTTAACCAAACAAATTAATTTTAAGATTGTTTTTTAAATTATTAATAATAATTAAGAGTGACAATAGTAACGTAAATTGTTGTTTCTTTTGTTTTCACAGGTAAATTTGTAATTTTGTAAATAATGTAAATAATAAGTAATAAATAACTTTTGTTTTCACAGAGAAACCAAGCGTTTACTATTATCCAATGAAAAAACCAATAACACCATTATAAAACAACAATTTTTGTTTATGACGTCGAAATTACAGTTTGAATTTACGGTAGTAGCTTCACCAAAAGATACAAAAACAAACGTAGTTGCCATAACCTCAATTATTACAGATGATGGAAAAAGGTATATATTGCCAGAAGAACATAGATATATGGGAAGTCATTTAGAATTGAAAAAATCACACTATTACACAAAACTAATTAATTCATTAAAGAACAGAAATCAGGTAAGAAAAGTGTGGATAACAATAACAAAAGAATTAGAGGGGATTTACATTGACGAAGATGGTAATCTACAATTTAAAGACCAATACTTAGAGGAAATAAGAAGAGTGCTCTAGATTTCAAATAGATGAAAAGGAGGATAAAATTGAATTATTAAAATCATTCTTGGACAAACCGAGTTTAGATTGGTACTCTTCTACACTCATAAGATTAACAGTAAATGCTGGTTGGTCAGAATGGAAAAAAAGATTTTTAGAATGCTTTACAGATAATGGATGGAATAATGTTACTTACGCACTATCATTTAAATATCGAGAAGGTTCTTTAACTGATTATGCTATGAAAAAAGAAAAACTTTTAATAGATTTTAATAAAGATATGGATATTAAATCACTTATAGCGTTGATAGCAGTAGGGTTACCAGAATTTATTTTGAACAAAATTGATAAATCAGAATTAAAAGAAACAACAGACTTATTTAATAATTTGAGACAGCTCGAATGTCAAGTAAAAAAAAATTCTAAAAAAACATTCACATTAGACAATCAAAGAAATATCAAATATGAAGAAAAGAAACCTTGTAAGATATGTGAAGATTTGGGTAAAGGTGCAAGATACCACCCTAATGAAAAATGTTGGTTTAAGAGGAATGAAGAAAACAGAGAAAAAAACATTACAACAAGAAAGGTAAATAACAATTCTATCTTAGATTTAGAAGTTTATGATAGATCAAAAAACGAATAAACACACCACTAATTAAATTAAACATTCTATTAGAAGATAAAATAAAAATAGAAGGGATTTATGACTCAGGATCACAAGTTTCATTGATTAATAAAAAATTAATAAAAACTATAAATAACAATAAAGATAAGAACAAAATACAATTAAAAACAATTAGTGGTGTGTCAGTTACAAAAGGATTAACAAGGATAAAATTAAAAATTTTCAACATTGAAAAAAAAGTAGATGTGTTTATTGTAGAAAATGAAAACTTTCATGATTTTTTGATAGGCTTAGATATAATAAAAGAATTTAAATTAAGACAAGATGAAAATCTAATTATAAGCCAAAAACAATTGCAAAATGCAGATATGATAGAAATAAATTTTAATGAACATATTACAGAAAACAATTTTAAAATAGATTTAAACCATTTAGATTATAAGAAAAAAATTAAAATAGAACAACTTATAGAAGATTATAAAACAATATTTGCCAAAGATAAATATGATGTAGGAACTCTAAAAGACTATGAAGCAAGAATAGATCTCAGAGTAGATAAATATTGTAGTAAGAGACCTTATAGATGTACAATCGAGGACAAAAAAGAAATAGAACAGCAAGTGGCAAAACTATTAGAGGAAAATTTAATTGAGGAGTCATACAGTCCATTTGCTGCACCAGTGACTCTAGCATTAAAAAAAGGTGAAGGAAAGACTAGATTATGCATTGATTTTAGAGACTTAAATAAAATTGTGACACCCCAAGCTCAACCTTTTCCACTAATTGATGACCTAATAATTAAAACTAGAAACTGTAAATATTTTACATCACTGGATATCAATTCAGCATTTTGGTCATTACCATTAAGGATAGAAGATAGAAATAAAACAGGCTTTATAACTCAAGAAGGACATTATCAATGGACTTGCCTACCATTCGGCCTAAAAACAGCACCAGCAATTTTCCAAAGAATTTTATCTAGTATACTAAGAAAAAATAGTCTTAAGAACTTCACAGAAAATTATATAGATGATATTTTAATATTTTCAGAAACTTTTGAAGATCATATCATTCATATAAAACAAGTTTTAGAGGCCATAATAAAAGAAGGGTTTAGATTGAAATTAAGAAAATGCATGTTTGCATCCGAGTCAATCAAATATCTCGGACATATTATTGAAAATAATACAGTAAGACCAATCAAGGACAACTTGGTATCAATATATAATTTTCCTACCCCAAAAACGCAGAAAAACATCAGACAGTTTCTTGGTAAAATAAACTTTTATCACGAATACATTCCGAAAATCTCAACAATACTAGAACCATTACATAGACTATTGAGAAAAGATATAAAATTCAACTGGTCTGTAGATTGTGAAAAATCATTTACAGAAATAAAAAAACTATTATGTTCTCAACCAGTGCTAGAAATATTCGACAAAGACTTACCAATTAAAATATTTACAGATGCTTCAATAGAAGGTATTGGTGCAATACTAAAACAAACACAACAAAATGGAGAGGAAAAACCAGTGGCCTATTTTTCAAGAAAATTAAATGAGACGCAAAAAAAAAAAGGCTATCTACTTAGAATGCTTAGCAATAAAAGAAGCGATAAAATATTGGGAATACTGGTTAATTGGAAGAAAATTTGAAGTGTATTCAGACCATAAACTATTGGAAAACTTAAACATAAAAGCTAGAACAGACGAAGAGTTAGGAGACCTAACATATTATCTATCCCAATTTGATTTCAATATTAAATACATACCAGATAAACTCAATACTGAAGCAGACTGTCTTAGTAGGAACCCAGTAATAGAATCAGTAGATAATACTGAAGAAACATTAAGGATAGTAAATACAATCAAAATCCAAGAAATAAAAAAGGTCAAGATGAAAATATTGCATTAAAAGAACTTAAGAAAAAAATAATAGACGAACATGGTATAATTTATAAACAAAATAAGAATAAAAAGAAGATAGTATTATCAGAGAAGTTGAGTATTGAATTAATAAGAAATACACATATAAATTGGTGTCATATTGGTACAAACCAACTGAAAAACAGAATATGCCCATACTATTCTTCAAAAAGATTAATAGAAAACATACAAAAAATATGCAAAACATGCGACATTTGTAAGAGAAATAAATCTAGAGGTCAAGCAAAATATGGAATGATGTCACAATTAGGACCAGCAACAAAGCCATTTGAGATAGTATCGATCAATTGGTGGGTTTGGTGGTCAAAGATCAACAAAAAGATACCTTCATCTTCTAGTTCATCACTTTACCAGATACGCATTCATACATACTTCAAAAACCCAAGCTGCAAACGATTTTATAAAAATAGTTCAAAACACACTAGAAATAAACAAGATAGGTACAATATTAACAGATCAATATTGATACGGTGCATCCAAATGGACGGCCCGTATCGTAAATAAATAGGACAGTGGGTTTGTTTTGGCAATCAAAGGTCTCTATTTCTATTATACAAAATACATATATTCATATATAACATTGTGTCTGAGTACAGCGTTGATTTGTGTGGACGGTGCGTGTTCCGTGNTTATCATACCACTTAGTAGCAACAATTTTATTAGTAGTGTCAACTTTGGTGTCATATGTTCCACGACCTGATTTCTTCATGTCTTTCTCATTTTTAAATGTGCAACCTGACAGTCGATTTGTTCGAACTGTACCAATACCCAACATCCCAGAAAATTTTAAGTGACATTGTAAATTGTACGAATTGAACCAATTATCAGTTGCTACTTTATAGTTCTTAAATTTAGGTACAGTTTCTAATAAACGTATAACAATATCACCACTAATACCTAAGCCCGATCCTGTTGCAGGCAGTGTACCTTTACCCACATAAATTTCGAAGTCGTGTATAAAACCACTAATAGATGCAATGGCGAAAACTTTTATACCCCATTTATGGGGTTTATTTTGATTGTATTGCTTCATTTGAGATCGTCCTTTAAATGGAATTATAATTTCATCGATTGCACAAAATTCATCAGCTTGAATTTTCTTAAAATTGTTTTGAACAGAACTAATGAACGGTCTTATTTTAAACAATTTATCATGCAATGGATTGTCTCTGGGAAGCATTAAATCATTGTCAGATATGTGAAAATTAGTTCGAAGATTGTCAAACCGATTCCGTGACATAGTTTCAAAAACAGGATTAAATCTAGTTCGGTTTGACCAGAACATACGGTATGAAGGCATTTTTACAATACTCATGAACAAATATATGCCAAGAAACTGTTCCATTTCTTGTGGTGTGGTATTTAAACTAAATCCATTATTTTGAGCAGAATATAAATTAGTCTGTTCACTTAAATTTTTTATAATAGCATCATCTATAATCATTTTGAAATAAGAATATGGATATTTTAAACTATCAGGGGGATCAGGTAATTTATCAAGCCATGTAACATCTTCTTCAATCCAATCAGTATCTTCCCATTTTGGATCTCTAATAGGTATAGTCTCATCAAAACCATTTCCAAAAACTTCAGGAGGAATTTGTAAATCAATATCATCATCATTGTTATTTGTACTTACTGTACCTTCTGAAAATCCAAATACCTCATCAATTAAATTGCTTTCTAAGGCTTCATCAAGCATATCCAAAGTGATTTCATCGTTATTTTCAGTTTGGTTCATATTTGTTACCTATATAAGAAATAAGAAATTAATCTAATGCATATATTTCAGTATAAGACATACAGTAAATAATATATTATAATTGAAAAGTACATATAATATAAAGAAAATAATTACATTTAATTATTTTTAAATTTACTCAATTTATAGTATTATATCCATAAATAGTAGATGTACTAATACATATACCTACATAAAAGGTTTTAGATGAATACTATAAAATATAATAATATATTATTTATTGACCTATTTTAGATCAAAAATATTATATAAATGCAATACCTATACAAACAAACAAAAAAAAAATATATATATATGTAAAGAAAAATATACTTTCTTTTAAACATGCTTTTAAATATTACTATTATCACTTTATCATAATCAAACATTGATAAGATGATAAAGTGATAACATTGTAAATTGATAATAATAATATATAAGAATTTCTTTAAGATTGTTAACCAAACAAATTAATTTTAAGATTGTTTTTTAAATTATTAATAATAATTAAGAGTGACAATAGTAACGTAAATTGTTGTTTCTTTTGTTTTCACAGGTAAATTTGTAATTTTGTAAATAATGTAAATAATAAGTAATAAATAACTTTTGTTTTCACAGAGAAACCAAGCGTTTACTATTATCCAATGAAAAAACCAATAACACCATTATATATATATAATAATATTTGAGTATCTCTATTCAAAGATGTGCAAACTAGTCAACAATTGAAAGCTAAGTTAAAAAGTTAATTTATTTTAACTTTTCAACTTCTTTAGTTAGTTAATTTTCTTATTGACTTGATAACTTAGCTAGTTAAAGAAATTGTTTTGTTGGGATTCATCAAAGTTCCAAATTGTATTATGGTTTTCATTTTTATTATTTATAATCTTATAGTTTAACTGTCTAAAGGTTGACTAAACATTACTAATTAAAGTTAATTTTTATTCACTAACTTAACCTCTTTTGAGTCTGTTTACAAAAAAAAAATTAAAAAATGGATTACTTCATCATGGAAATTTTGTTCAACAACATTAAAAAATTCATCCAAATTATCATCTTCGTCTTCTTCATTTAACTCTTCAATATCAGACACATCACCCACAAGCAGCTCAGCAATTTGTTCATCGTTTAAATAATTCATTTTAAACTAGAAAAAAATATTTTTAGTAAAATAAATTGATGATGCATAAAAGTATCATTGGGCGTCTACGTAATAGTAAACATAAAACGATATAATTCATATATGCCTATTGATAATTTTTTGAGTCATATGATATAAGACCTTGTAAAAATCGTAAACATAAACTAAATTATATGTTTATAATATTTTCTGATAGATAAACAACTAATTGAAACGGAAATATTTTTTTTTCTAATGTATTATTAAAATTACTTACCTTAAAATGTGTCCAAAGTTTCAAAATCTGGGACGCTGGGTGTTTTGAATAATGAGTGATAAGAAATTATTGTTTTCGAGGGAAAATCAAATCATACACTAAATAACAGTGTTGCCAGTTATAAGTAATAATATTACTTTATTTAATTATGCAACTCACAATAATCCATGGTTATCACAGAAAAACAGAAAAATTGCTAAATGTCATGATGTATAAAATCATCACTGGGCTGGAAAGGGTTAAGAGTTATACCAAAAACCAAAATCGATTTTGTCGAAATTCGAGTTTGCGTAAAAATTGCCGTTTTTCCTTGATTTTTCCCGGCGCTTTTGAAAACTACTGGGGTATTTTTACTTTTGACCCCCCCCCCCTCCCCAAGTACCTACTAGATTCACTTTCCTATCAGAAAAGGTACTGACGTACTGTTGAACAAAATCGAAGCATTTTTACTGTACTAAGAGACACAAAAATTAAAATTAAATTAAAAAATTTAAAAAATACATCTTTGTAAAACCAATGTAGTCCAGTCAAATTAGACAAAAAACCTACAAAGATTGGAACTAATTCCTCGAAAGCTGAATTTTGGTACACAATCAGTCCATAGCTTACTGATTGACATACTAAAAGTCCCCAGACATACCCCTTGTGCATAGCTCTCCATCCTTTAAAAAGGTGGTGCGTACCCTCTTTTCAATTTTACACTATAACTTGTTTAATTTTAGACTTACGGCTAAAAAGTATAGAACAAAAATTAAAGGCCGTACAATTGTCCATAGAAATATGTCATTTTGTATACTTAA
>NW_019100672.1:0-34090 GCF_001856785.1 Myzus persicae | reverse complement strand
TTTATATTCGTATCGATGTCGTATTCATATGATATTTTATGAATCTGACCTACTTTTACGTCCTGTTGAATTTCTGATATATTTAACACGCTCACGATAATCTTTCCATCTTTTACCGTGTTATATATATTTGCGCAATAAACGTCCTCGGATAATTGTTGTTTTTTTATTAAAATATTTTTATTTTCCATATCTGGATCTGCTATCGGAATACTGACTATTGTTTCCGTTCGCGGTTTTAATGTGAAACATATTTGATTGTTGCTTAATTCATTTTTATCTTTTATTATTAATATATTATTTGCGATATCTATTACAGCGTTATTTTCTACTAAAAACTTATGCCCGAGAATCCCGTCCTTGTCGACCGGAAATTGTTTATCTACTACGAAGAAATCGGTTTTGAATTCATTTTTGTCTATTATTAATGTGATTATTACTTTGTCTATCGTTGGTACTATTTTTTCATTTATTCCTTGCAGATAAATTTTATCATTTTCGTTTATTTCTACATTTCCTTTTAATTTATTAATTTTGATTAAATTTAAATCGCTACCCGTGTCTAGTAATAATTGTGTATTTTCTGTATTAAAGCTAGGTGATTTCAATGTTACGTGATTTTGATTTATATCTGCTGTGACATGGAAACATTGTCTTGTGTGGATTCTGAATCGATTATTTGGTGTACCAATCTTACCCTACTCAAGTTTGGCACTCTTTGGTTTCCCGACAAATTTGAGCTAGTTCTTTCATTACGTTCCTTGGTATAACAACTGTGAATCTCATGACCCCTCTTATTACAATAGGTGCAGTGCAATACACGTTCCCCGTTATTTGCGTTATTATTATTTCTACGTACGTTATTATTCGTATTTTGTTGTCGATTCATATTAAAATTTTGTCCTTGGTTCTGGTTTGCTTGCCTACACTCTTGCGCTAAATGATTTGTTCTACCGCTGATATAGCAACCCGTATTATTCGGTGCTATCCTATTCTGATTATTATTACGTTGATTAAAATTGTTATAATTCTGCCTTCCGTTAGAATTATAGCCGTTTCGATTAAAATTTCTATCGTATGTATTTTGACCGTTATTATTATTACGTCTATTAGAATTTATTCCGCCGTTGTGGTTATTATTTCTATTGTTACCCCGATTGGATTCTGACCTGTGGTTATTATTTTGATTCCCGTTAGAACCTTGGCTAGTCATTTCTTTTTCTAATACATTTCCTCCGTTTACTTCTTGTTTTTCTAATTCTTTCCTCAATCGCTCTACGTCGAAATTCGCGTTATGCTCAGTTTCTTCGTCTTTTGCGATTTGCATAGCTTCCTCCAGTGTTTTCGGGTCCCTAGCTTTTAGTGCGTGGTTTAAATGTTTTGGTAATCCGTTAACAAAAATAATTAGTGCTTGGTTTTTTATTTGTCCTTTATAAACTTTAGCCTCAACGTCGTTCATTTTTTCTGAACCTACCGTACATAATTTATAATATATTTCCTCTATTCGACTTGCGTAATCCGCGACACATTCGTTATCCTTCATACGTGAAAAATGTAGTCCTAATGTCAATGTTCGCTCTGACGCTTTATATTCGAACTCTTCCTTTAGAATTGATTTTATATTTTCCCATGTATTTGTTTCGCGAAATTTACAAGCTTGGAGTGCATTTCCAGCTAATTTAGAATTTATTATTTTTATTAATAACTCTAGTTTATCTTTTTCTACCGATTTAACAGCGATATCACATGTGTTTATAAATTCTGCTACATTGTTTGCTCCCGTGCAAATCGGAATCATTGCCGTATATTTATCGAAATCCATTTTTGATTCGGTTTTATTATTTGGCAATTTATTTATTAATTTATTTGTTTTCCTTTGCGTTACACCTAACTCTACGTGTACTACGTCCGAATCGGATCGCGTTCCTCCTCTTCCTGACCTAGTAGTTACGGGTGATACAATTAGTTCTGTACAGGGTCTTCCTCCTATTTTTTGTAAAAATCTATCTTTGTTAAAATCTTTTGCCCCTGGATAACACCCAGTTAAACTAAATCGATTAATTGTTCAGTTTTAACGGTACAGTTTGTATCGGCAACAACTGCAACAACATCGTCGGTTTGTTCTACTTGCATGCCTACTTCCCTCGTCAATTTTAGGTTATTAAGAACATAGACTTTATTTTAACATGTAGAACTGATAGAATATTTTTGGTACACTGAAATTTGTCAGAGAGTCGACTGGCGTGAAGGTGCTCGTACTGGCTCTGGTAAATCACGTCTGAATATCGGGTGGATTTGTCTCTGTTTTATAGGCCTACTCTCCACTCTTCTCCTAGCGATGAGATAGCGCTGACCCCGTTTACAATTGCACGTGTGCGTGGTCGTGGGTTTCCAGGAAACGGTCGCCCGGTCGTGTCGGTCGAGAGATTAGAGTAAAGATATTGTAATATTATATTTTAACATTTTTATAGATGTTTCACGTTTTAACTCTTTTTATTTATATTTTCGCAACGCACTTTCGGTAGTTGGATTCTCAGAACTACGCACTCGATTTCTTATTGCGTCGTTGTTCTTAAATCCCCGAGGTCGACAACTTCCCAATGTGAATAATTCTCATATTATGTCCCCCTCGCTATCTAGCCTTTAATTATATGCGTATATGGCGGGACGTCAGTACATAGCAACAGTAACCTAGGGGTAAATACCTGACAGAAGTTTTGTACACCAGGTTACTGATTTCAATGATTATTCATATGATTACCCATGATTTACTACAATGATTACCTATGATTACCCATAATTACCATCACATTGTACACTGATTAACCCCAAGGTGATTACCCTTCGACAGTAACATAATATCATTATAGGTTTATTAACTTTTATAACAAAAACAAAAAATATCCTTAGATCAAATAGCTAATACTTAATAGCTAAATAAAATAAATAAATACTTAATAGCTACTTTAAATATTCTTACCGCAGTTCGATATCCACTGTCTTGATGTATTTACATCTTTGGGGAAACGAAAGAGTTTTAGACCTAACTCAGACAGCGCAACCTGTTGGCATGGCTCCCACACTACTAGATTTCTGGCTCCCATTTCACTTTATCAAGCGTTAACGAATTTTACTGTTACCTGGGCTATCTATGTATATTTAATCAATGATATAACCACTAGACATGTAATAGTCCCAATGTCTCATACGTCGTTATAAGTTTTTAAAATTTTTTTTTTTGTTAAGATTTCAAAAAATAACTATTAAATTCAACACATTTTACAGGTACATATTATATTTATTGTTTATTATAAAGAAACTAATTTTGACAGTTTTTTTTTAAATTGTATTTTGTTTTTTCATATCGTGATTTTTGGCTTATACGTATTGCCTCATACGCATTGTTATATAATGTACATAAATATCAGTCATAGCTTGAGTCTTGTGCTCTGAACATCCCCATTGTAATTTAAAATTAAGATTTTGTAGAAATTCATCAATTGTATCCAGTGATCGACTTGGGCGGTAACGCATAGGAACTCAGCTCCTATACTAGCTTTTGATTTTAATTAGCGTTCCCATACTACATTTTCCTAAAATAACGCACGGGTACGCAATATAAAATATAAATGACAACAAACATTCTTACGGCTTAATACGAACATTTTTATCTAATTTAAATTTGAATATGTAAATTCAATTTTTACCACAAATTAAGATACACGGAAGGTATATAAGATATATATTTTTTTCGATTAATAAGTACACAAGCTGTAAAATTAGTTTTACCACAAGAATAATATTATTATGGGCTATAGAATAAAATATATATGACATGAAAACACTGTCTAATTATCCTATTTTTAGAACGTCAACAATTTCCTATTTATTAAAAATATTTATATTGATTATTATCTAATCTGATAAATTCATAGAATTCATATCAGAGTCGTTAACAGCTTTTAGCTACTTTGATATTATGAATACGAGACACGAGTTATTACTATGATTGTTGATCACTGTCCACTGACGAGCACGAGATTACTAAAATTTAAGACCGCTTCTAATATTTAATTTATAGTGATAAATAATTAATATTCTTATATATTGGTGTTAAATATTAATTCTATTATAATAATGGATAAATTTTTTATAAAAAAAAAAAGCAAAACCATCAAAAAAGATTGACCAAGAAGTAAGTAATTTATTATTTGCATTTATTTTTCTAGTTGTAACAGTTTCAATAATCATATTTGGTCAGCTAAATGCTTAATATTTACATTAGTATAGTATATAGTACCTACCTATACAATACTTACATATATAACTTACTTATATGTAAGTATTAGGTATATAGGTAGGTACTATATACTATACTAGAATACAGTTGTAAATAACTTGAAAAGTATGGTACCTAATTACCTACTTAGTTGAATAGATCTTATAAAATAACTTGAAGTTAAATAAAAAATAACTAATAGGGTTGCAAAGTTAAAAAAAATTAGCTTAATAACTTGGTTTTAAATTTCTTGTAATAGATAAATGCTAAAAATTTAAAAATATTTTAGGTATTACCTAGCACATCACATTTTGTAGAAGAAGTTGGGCTCAATTTTCAAATAGAACATAATGTAAGTACCTATTGTGTTGATACCTATTACTTTAGTGGCTACACTTTATTTTCCTTCATTAAAGAAACATAATATTTTATTTTTCCTAACAAATAACAATTTTAATTTTATTTCTTTTGTATATAAATTGCATCTTTTTATTTTGAATACTTACTGAAAAATAAAAATTGATAGTAGTTTATAGTAGTATTATATTTGACTTTCTATTTACTTTTTTAATTTATATTACTTAAAATTATTTAAAATTTTATTATTATAGGATGCTGAAATATACAATAAAATCTTAAAAAATAAAAGTATAGAAAATACTGGACCACAATGCTGGGATGAAAAACAGGTAAAATATTTTACTGATGAATATCCTTGGATTTTTTTTAATGAAAATAATCTTGGCTGTGAAGTTTGTAAAAAAGGCAACTTAAATTTAAGCAAAACAAAAGGAACTCATTTTGCTAAAGAGTGGATTAAAGGAGAAATTTGTGCTGTTGGACCAAATATTAAAAAACAGCAAGCAAATCTAAGGAAGAAAATTTTATTGCATAAAACTTCAAATGCTCATTTATATATGGAAAGAATTATTCATAAAAGCAAATTTGATGATATCCCAGAGCATATTAAAAAATTATCTAAAACTGAAATAAAAACTACAGAAAAAGTGTTTAGAACTGCATATTGTATTGATAAAAATCAACGCCCTTTTTCTGATCATCCAAAACTCATTGATCTCCAAATCTATAATGGCCTTAATATGGGACGAATCTTACAAAGTGATAAGTCATATTCTAATATAGTTGATCATATTGCTATTGAAATGAGAAAAAAAGTTTGTAGTGAGATTATTCACTAACAAATAAAGCTATGTGTTATAGTAGACTAAACCACCACATTGAGTTAAAAAACTATGCTACTAATATGTTTAAAAACTGCTATTGGTGAGGAATTAATAACTTTTTTTTTAGACATGATAGAATTAAGTGCAACATCTGCTGAAGCAATAAAAAATGCAATTATTACAAACTTATTTTATTATGGAATGACTGATGATTTTCTCAAAAAGAATTTGATTGCATTTGTCAGTGATGGTGCATCAACTATGCTAGGAAGAAAAGCTGGTGTAAGTACAAAGTTGCAGAGTATGTATCCAAATTTGATTGTATGGCATTGTTTAAATCACCGTCTTGAATTGGCAATTTACGACACATTGAAAGAAATTAATGGGACTAATAATTTTCAATCATTTATTGAAAATTTGTATACTTTGTATCATAACTCACCAAAGAATATGACCGAACTTAAGGAATGTGCTTCATCATTAGAACAACAACTGCTACACATTGGAAAAATTTTTACCATTAGGTGGGTGGCATCAAGTGAAAAAACAATTAAAGCGGTATGGAACAATTATACTGCATTAAATGCACATTTTTCTAAGTCATCTGTTGATAGTTCAAAAAATTCAAAAGATAGATCTAAGTACTCGGGACTTCAAAAAACATTAGCATCAAAGGAATTTGCAACTAATTTGGGTAATTAAATTGATTTTTTTACTTTTTTTATATTTTTTTATCATGTTTTTTTACTATAAATATTTTTAAAATAATTTTAAATTGATTGTTTGTAACATATGTCATCTCTTATTACTAGAATAATTATTAACAGCACTACAAATATTTATGTTTTAGGTATTATACATGATGCTATTAGTGAGCTAGCTAATTTATCATTGATACTACAAAATAGATGTTTGAGTATAGCTGAGGCAAAAAAATGTATTCTTCGTACTATTAGAATTTTTGAATCTATGATAGATCATCATGGTCCAAAAACTGAAGAAGCTTTAAATGCATGTGGAAATGAACGATTGATGTTTAAAAATGTTAAATTATCCAATAATAAGGTAATACCAAAAATTATGCCATCCCAATTTTTCTGAAGTCTTGCTAATAATTTACAAAGTAGACTCTTCACCATGCAAGCATCACATGTAGGTACATGTGACAATAATTTATTCAAGGATCAGTACAATATTCTACTTGCTGACTTAGACATGTTAGATCCTAAGACATGGCCTGATCAATTTGATTTTCAACATGATGATGTCAGTATACGACGTTTAGCTAGACAATTTCAAGTTGACGAAATATCATCAGTACGAGGTTTTCGCGAGTTCAAAGAAATTAAAGACCATTCTTATATTTTAGATCTAAAACCTCTATTAACTGTAGTTAATACAGTAGCAATTTCTTCATGTGAATGTGAACGTACGTTTAGTGCAATGAACAACATTCTTACATCTAAAAGAAATGCGTTGTCTACAAAGCATTTATCCTCATTTTTTATTTATTATCTGCGTTGGACCTCCTGTAAAGTTATTTATACCAAGTCTATATGTGCATGCTTGGATAAGTAATGGACAAAGAATTGCTGATGAAGTGTGTTGCCCAAAAAGAATAAACAAAGATGTTGATGCTTCTTACATGCCTTTATGGACTTTATTTGGGTCTTGAGTTTTACACATTAAATTTTGTAATAAATAATGGTAGCAATTAAGGGGGTATGGGGGGGCAAAGGTTAGGGCCAAGGTTTGTGTTGAATAAATGTTCAGTTGGAACGCTGTTTTTTTAATTTATATTTGAGTTCCCATTCTTTCAATTTACCAATTCGAGCACTGATTGTATCATCAAATACATTGATGGAATCTGCATTTGCCTTAAAACAAGATTCTAACTCTTTAATATATAAAAATATTGGACGACTCGGGTGTGATAAAAATCCTCTAGTTTTCATATTTACTAACTCTGCCTTTAGGTCTGATAATATTCCATATTTTGCTTCTAAACATTTCAAACATAAGTCGCACTTAAAACTGTTTTTCAAACGTTTTACAATGTAACTGTGAACAACGAAAGCATATATATTATAATAAACTTAGTAAGATAAAAATTCAAGATAATATAGAACCTAGATATTTACCCAGTCAGAAAGTACACAATACATTTAAAAAATGTTGATTCAGGTATATTACAAAAATTATGTTCCTGAAAAGTATCATCGAAGTCCCAATTACCTTCCTCTACCAAATTGTCCATTTTTGACTTCAGTTTTTTTATTTTTTCAGTTCTTTCTAATGAGTTATTTTGTTCATTAATAATTTCCTTTAAATCAGCTATATTAATAGTTGGTATATTCTCTAAATAAAATATTATGTTTTTAATTAATTGATAAAAATTTGTAGGATTTAGTTCATATAGAAACATCCACAATGCTGAGTGGATTGTGGATACCTTCAAGAATAGTACAATTCCCGGTTTTGGGGGGTTTTACTAAACTGTAAACTGATAGCAATCTATACAATTGCATAAATAATGTTGACGATGGATGATCGTTAGGTCCATTGACTTGGCGAATTAACCCGAAATTTTAATAAAATATGTTTCAATGTTCATATTATTGTAATAAAACAATTGAACAAACAAATAATAAACAACTATAAATAATACAAACTTCTAGACAATCCTGGTTCATTTTTGCTGTCAACACATATGCAAATCCACACTGATTGAGTAAATAGTGTGACAAATCTATTGTAGAACTAATAGTCATTCTCAATCCTTCAGATGTTTGTCTTGTGAGAAATTCTTCTTTGTTAATTAGGTTCCGATTTAAATTTAAACAGTCATTTAACCAATTTAATGCATACTTAAGTACCTAGAAATCAAATATTTGTTATAGTCATAAAGGTTACATCAAAATCCATAGCTACTCAAATAATAAATTGTGCTACATGTATAGGTATAAAAACACAGATACTAATACTGTGATACTTTCTTGATATTAATTTTTTTTTTTTTTTTATTAAATAAAACAAAAAAAACATTGTTATATCTACTACCTTTAAGCAGAGCTTGAGTTGGTAGTAGAGAGTTACATGTTACAACTTAGATTAGATACATATATTAATTACTAATTACAGCAGCAAATTGATTAAATCGACATTCGACATTTAATTAAACATAATAGAGGAAGTTCAAAAAGAATGAAATTAATAACATACTCTATACATACATAATATTTAGACATTCCTTAAAATCTAGGTATTATATTTCTTGTAGAAGCCAATTGTAGATTATTATTTTATGATTAGATTTGGGATTTGATCTTATAGTTTTCTTGATAGCGAAAGGCATTGCATTGAAGAAAGTTGGTCCTAAATAGTCAACGAATTTTTGTCCAATAGTCTTTTTAGTGTAATTATTTGAGATGTCATATGTTCTATTACGTTTTGAATATACAATATCATTTATAGGAGTATTTTTAATAAGAAACATGATCGCGAATTTTTTGTAAAGTAAATTAATAGGTAGAACGCCCAAGCATTTATAATTTAATTTAGTTGATCCTTCTAACGTGTTTTTGTCAAGGCATTTACGAACTATTTTGTTTTGCTGTATAGTTAAAGGCTTAATAGCATTTTCATATGTACCACCCTAGGCAATTATACCATATTGAAAAATAGCTTGGTAGAGAGAAAGGTATACTATACGCATAGTATCTGATGAGATTATTTTCCTCAAACAATATATTTTGTACATAATTGTCCTTAGGCGCATAGTCATACTGTTTATGTGGAGTTGCCATTTCATATTTTGGTCGAAGATTAGGCCTAGGTATCTTACCCTAGTTACCCTTTTTATTTTGCAACCATTATGGTTGTGTATATTATTTGTGATTTCGATTTCATCAAATGGGCTTTGACAGGAGTAAATAGAAAAAGCTATAAATTCTGTTTTATCTAAATTTAAAGTAATTTTTTTTGTATTTAGTTTTCGAATAATTTGGTTTAGTCCAGTAGATGCTTTAGCATAGACTGAGTCCCATGATGTATCAGAGTACAGTAAACATGTATCGTCTGCATATGTAAATATTGAACCATCCGTCTGCGAGTCACAAATGCTGTTTATATATATTATAAATAAAATTGGGCCTAAAACACTTCCTTGAGGAACACCACAGTTAAATACAAGTTCTTTCCCCAAATCATCATTTACCATAACCATTTGCATTCTGTCCTTTAAGTAACTTGCAAACCAGCTTAGACTATTATTTTTTATTCCAAAATTTGGTAATGTTTTTAACAAGATTTTATGGTCGACAGTATCGAATGCTTTGGCGAAATCTAGGAAAATCCCTATAGTTTTATCACCACGATCCAGCCCTTCATATATATGCCTAGAAACACTATAGATTGCATCCACAGTACCTACACCTGGCCTAAACCCAAATTGGTTCTTAGAGAGAAGATGATGTTTTTCCAGGAAACTCATTAATCTAGATTTCACAATTTTTTCTAAAAGTTTAGAAAATTTGCATATCATTGAAATTGGCCTATAATTACTCATAATTTCTTTGTTTCCATTTTTGAAGAGTGGTTTGACTATCGCTAGTTTAAATTTTGTTGGAAAAATACCTTCTGATAAGCTCATGTTATATATATGTTCTAGAGGGCTAGATATAAAAACTGAAATGTTTTTTAGTAGTTTGACAGTTATTTTATCAAAGCCTGAGGCAGTATCATCTTTTAAACTGTTTATTAAATCGATTATTTCATTGCTATCTACAGGACTTAAAAACGAGTCATCAAAAGATGTTTCATATGGCTTATTCGATTCTATCGGTTCAGTACTACTAAAGTTATCTTGCAATTTCTGTCCAATGGAAGTGGAAAATTCATTAAATGTATCAGCTGCTTTTTTTGGTTCTGTTTGTGTATTTATGATTATATCATTGACTTTAAGATGTTTTATAGCTAATTTATTTTTCAAGTTACTCCCCCCTGTAATATTTTTTATTAATTTCCAAGTCAATTTGGGATTATTTGTACAAGAATTGAACTTATTTTTATAAAAGTTGTTTTTAGCTAACTTAACAATTGTATTAAATTTGTTTCTGTATTTTTTGTAGTAATTAAATAGATTTTTATTAAGAGGATTATTTTTAGACTTAAGGGAAAGTTCATTTTTTTGACGTGAAGAACATAATAGCCCGGCAGTCATCCACTCTTTAAGTCTTTTATTTTTAGATACAATTTTTTTATTAATTGTGCATGCATTTATTATACAAAGTAATTTATCATAGAACAGATTAAGAGCCATATTTATATTGTTTTCATTGAGGACAGATTCCCATTTCTCGACTTTCATCCTATCGTTTAGGAGTTTGTAATCTTTAAATTTAAATGTATCATTCGTAGAATATAAGTTATCATTGAGTGGAATTGCCGTGATTGTAGGAAAGTGATCAGATATATCGATTTGGAGAACCCCTGCTTCAGTATTAGCTAAAAGGTAATTGTTATTGCATTTGAGAAACATATGGTCTATACAAGAGTGTGTTTTATTATTAGGAAGTCTAGTGTACACATTAATCAGTGAATGAAAGCCATTAGTAGCTAATATATCTAAGTATTCGTTATCTACATTGTCATTACCAATATTATATTTATATTCATATCACCTGCTAATAGTGTACGATCGTTAAACGAAGTATCTGATACAATAATATTATTTAGTCGAACCAAAAATTCATTGCTATTTAATGAGGGCGATCTATAAGTACATAACAAGTTAAAAGGAGTTTTACAGTAGTTACTGGTTAAGGATATTTTAAAAAAATTGGCTTCTACAAAACCATACTCAAATGAGTCTACAATTGTTAAAGTATTTCTAATAAAAACTATTATGCCGTCATTTTGATTTCGTTTAATTTTTATGTAACAAATTTGAAACCCAAGTATACTATATGAACAGTTATTAATGTCATGCCATGTTTCAGTTAAAATAATCACATCTAATTGCTTAAAATTAACATCATTCTCAAAAGATAACAACAAATTATCAAAGTTTGCATTAGCACTTCTAATATTTATACATAATTAAATACATAGATACTAATACTTTCCTGATTTTAGAGACACAAAGACATGCAACACATAGAGGAAATAAAAACCTCTAAATATTTTCCATTTGGTTATATGCCTTCAGCTGGAAACTTTCTGTTTAAAGCGTCGAATAAATTATTTATTAAACGTGTAGTCTACAATTTCTTCAAAATTTTCAAGACCATCAAACTTTTTCATTTTATAAAATTCTATACCGGTTGCCATAAGTAAACTAAACAACTAAAAATAGCAAAAATGTTTTATATTTAAATATCATATCAAAAGTACTATGAATTAGATTTAATAATAGAAGAAAAAATTAAAATTAAAAAAAACTATATTTACTTGTGAAGCAAATTTGACTTCCATTTTTGTCTAGTTGTTCAAATCAAAATGACTTTTGGTCAATTTCGGACAAACCTTAAGAATATTTTTGGTATCATAAAAAAATACCTTTTCATAAAAACACCATTGTATGTATTGTTTATTTGGATGAATTAACATGATATACACACAAATAATCATAAGTCATAACATAAATATGAAGGGTAATGTATATAATTATTTAATTAGTATTATGTATCTACAATATCATGTGTGAAAAGAACCAAATGCTATTTAGTAAGAAATACTTACTCTTAATTTTTGCTTTGCAAATAATCGGTTTCTTACAGTTTTTAGAAAGTTATCAGAAAATACGAATACTCTTCGGTTAGGGTCATAAGGATTTTAATTTATCTGCTTTTCCACATACACCTAAAGCATTCCACATTGAATGATTTGTAGCTGCTCCATTACTCGTTATTTCCATAACTTGAATTTCTGAATTTTCAAGAAGTATAATAGCTTTAAGAATAATTTTTGTGAACTCCATTCCTAAAAAACAATTTTATAAACCAACTAAAACAAGCTAACTTTCAATAACCGTTCACAGGTCCTTTTGATGTAAACATAACAATTGGTTGATGTAAACTGTCAGCCAAACCTTGTTTCATTAGAACTAGAGCATGATTTGCTTTTTCTAATGTCTTCGGCTTGAACTCATCTCCATAATCTTCAAGTCCGTTGTATGTTAAAATTCTAGTAGGTATTTACATTTAAACTTTCTCTAACAAAGATGTCATCAAATACAAGGATAACTTTTTTTTGATTCTCTGATTTTGCACTGAATTTTTTTTTCAAGATGCTTAAAAAAATCTTTATCAAAGCCGCATCCAATTTTTACTGCAAATAAATGTTTGCGAACTGTCGATATGGAAGGTAAAGGAAGTATATTTTGTTCTTTTAAATATTTGTATCCACTAAGAGATCTTTAAGAACATAATTAAGAAAACTTAATTAATACCAATGCTACCTTTTATCTTAATAATTATTAACATATTATTTACCGTATTTGGAACAGTAAACATAGCAACATCCAATTCTCACTATATCTTCTGTTTTTTGTGTTTTTTACTTTGGCTGCACGATAAATTTACTTGATCAATTCACTTTGGCCTTCCGATATATTATGATCTTTTAATTGATTTTCAAGTTTTTCTTTACTCACATTTTTAATTTCTCTTTGTACTTTTCTTAGGTGAGCTTGTAATCGAGTTATTGTTTTGCTTTTCCTTCTATGTTTTTTCTCTACAATAGCTATAGTTTTATTAAGTCTTTCCAAATTCTGTTTTTTTCTAGGTGAGAAGTATGTCCTGGTTGTATGATTATTTTGAATAAGTTTGAAGACGTTTTTGTCTTATTGAGTACAACAAACGATTACACCATACACATAAATTACTGAAACATAAAAAACGAAAGAGTTAATTTATTTTGATTTGACTATTATTCATACAAATGTAGCTAATTAACCTGTCATTTGTTGGTAGTATTGTTAAACAATTTTTATGTCTCCATTGACCATGTGTCTCTACAAAATTTGGACCAAATGAATCTTTAATGTCAGCATATTCATATGAAGAAACAGCCCCTTTACAACAGTTAATATTTTCAATTTTACCGATAAGTGATATGAAATCCTCAGTATTTGGAATATCATTAATTGATGTAATTCCAATATCTAACAAACTGACAATTTTCCCATTAATGTGCAACATCAAATCAGAATCTAGAAAAATTAAATATAATCAATTATACCTACATAATATTATTCATCAAATATTTAATACAGAAACAATGTGGAAAACGTAAATTATATTTGTTACCTATAATATTATTTAATGAACAAAAACTATTATTTAGTTTTTATAATATTTTCGGGAAATTTTTTATTAATTATACTAATAAGAAAATTAATAAGTGGCATAACAAAAAATAAAAATACATGCCTTTGGTTAAAACAAGATGTTTTTCAATATATCTTGGTACATTTAACTTGAATTTACTTAATGTATGAAATGATAAACCTAATATATAATCCTTTCTTTTATATTCTAATTTTGTGAACCAAATGTTCATTAAATGAACAGTCTTTATATTTTTCAATATCTGAATGAATAACGTATTAATCTATTAAAACAAAAATACTGTTTTTAGTGTTTACTGTTAAGAACTAACTACAGAATATTATAATTTAAAACCTATGGTTACCTTCCTTTTTTTGGAGCTGAATGATGTTCTATCGTTGTTGATTCAGCACATGGTGTAAAAGAAAAATCATTAACAGTAACGTCTGCTGATTGACTGCTAGTGGATGAACTAGTGAGTGAAGTTTCCTGAAGAATTGCATCAAAGTCCTTATTTATTAAAATAAAAATATGTAAGACAAATAAACAATATTTAAGTCAGGAGTTAAATAACTTAAATTCAGTAAATTCTATTATATGGCATTATAGTTTATATTTATTTATATAAAAGTAAATATAAATTTTTAAATATACCTACTTCGTGCATGTTGTTACTTGAAGTTGAACACAATGATATGTCAATAATAGAAGTTAATGATGGTATTGCACCTTTCTTTAATTGCTTCCTTTTATAACATATATGTTAAAATTTTGTTTTGACAAACATTTATTTATTTTCCAGGTATAAATAGGTATATTCGCAGATTTCCTTTACATTGTTCTTAATGTTCTTTGTATCTTTTTAAGTATCTACCTACTAACCGAATTATTATTCAAACCAGAATTCCAACAGCTTATTATGCCGTTTTCATTAAAATGAGAAGCACATATGCGGTGGCTTTTTTTAATTTCATGCCTGAAGCTTTTTCCCATTTATATTTTTCCAAATCATTCTTCGGTACTCCAAAAGTGGTATTTTCTACAGAATGTGGTGAACGAATACAACAAGATATTTTTAGGGGAAGTTGTAATTAAAAGAATACCGAATAAGTCACAATTTTGCATATATATTATAATATTATAGGATATTACATTGAGATGTTATGTCAATGTGTAAAATACCAGACAAAATACTGTAATGAATCACAGACAATAAAAAAAAACTAATTCCTAAATTCCTATCGTGGGTTGTGGTTACCATGACCAAAAACTTTTAGTCAAATTCAAATAGCTTAATAAATAAGTATAATAATAATATATTACAATATAATATATAATATAATAAAATATAATAAAATATGTATACCCAATTACTTTTTGGTCTACCGTAGTACCACCATGCCATCTATGATCGTAATCAAAACCTTGTGAATTTATTGACCAATAGAGAACGCCACCAAGCAGTGAGATTGACTGTAAACACTTTCGTGTCCGTCTCTTGCCTATACAGTATCATACGTCGTCACGCAACCATACTATCTTTAATCGTGGTTATCACATGTTGTTGTTATCATATACTTGCGGGATGCATATAAGCCAAGCGTACATTGTTAGCATGGTAGATTATAGAGGTATACGCACGGTCATATATTCATAATGAAATTGAATAATAATTGTCCCAGTGAATGTGTTTTATTCGCAGGTTTACCGGTAGATCGCGCTGCAGTCTTTTGGCCCTAATTTTCACGCTTGCTATACAGATTTCATGCAATAAACGAACAAAAAGTCTCTTCTAAGATCAAATACAAAATAAATTGCACATAAATAAATGAAAATGAAAACATTTATTAATGTATTATAAATTCGACGTTATGCTAGGTAAAATGTAAACATTAATAAATTAAGGTAATATTATAAATACAATGGGCAATGCTAAATTAAAATAAAATGTAACTTTTTTAATATCTAATTTAAAAGTATTTTAAAACTAAGTCACACATAATTTGGATTCTTTTTTTTTTATTTCTGGATATTTTTTTGGATGACCTATTTTGTTCTCTTTGGTATTGCCTCATTCGCATACGGATGTAATAATGCAAACAACTTGCCATCACACTACTTTTGTGTTTGTCACATGGAAAGTTTAAGTTAACATTAGTTATGATATGCGTGAGAGTTCTTTCATAGCAATCAGAAAATATAACATTTTTACAAAATAAAATTTAGCATTTAAAAACAATTTATATAAATAAAGATTACAATTCAGTAAATAACCTTGAGTTTTCATGTTGACAAGGTCTGCTAAAGCTAAATCAGAACTATCTAGGTTAGTTAAAAATGAATTTAAACAAACCTCACATTTTGTAGATTTAATTAAACGGCGGCATAAGTAACCAGAGGCATAATAAATAACAATTTCAACAAGTTGAAACCTAATATGATAAATTATATTTTAAGACTGTAAAGCATATATATACGTAACTATTGCTTGAATTAGGGAAGAAGAAACCTTCTTGTTCAAAAATATTTTAACATACTCCTTTAATTATATATTTTTTTTTTTTTTTAATAATAAAATAAAACGTTCCTAGCCTATGGCTATCTACATCTATGGATATAATGAACATACATTTTTGGCTATTTTAAAATGATAGTTAATATATATACAAAATAATAGTAATTAAACAAATGTAAACAGATAAACAGATGAGTGAACTATATAAAACATAAACGTATACAGAAAATCAAACCACTGGATGTATCTTATAATTATAATTTCAAAATATAGATAGGTAGTAATTATATTTTAATAATTTATTATTTACCTTATCCTTGCAACTTGCATAACCAGATTTGCAATATACTACAAAACACTTAACCATTTTACTTTTATATAAAAACTAAAAGCAAATTAAGAACAATAAGAACTATAATATATATTAATATCATACATTTATTTAAAAATAGTGAAAATCTTAATCTTATTACAATTTAAAATATATTCATATTTCATAGTAAACTAAATATAACGTGTAAATGCCAATACTAATAATGCTAATAATGTAAAAAATCATTTTAGTAGGGCCAAAAGACTGTTACGCGATTTAGTGGTGGGACTAGAGACATATTTCTCGGGACATGATTTTGATAGTCGTGCGTATACCTCTATAATCTACCGTGATTGTTAGAGACCCAATGAAAATACTGTTCTACGATTGGCTCTAATCCCAATGAGATAACGACTTCGCTATCAATTATCTGTTATCAGATTCTGTTGTGACTTTCTGAGGTTTGAATGTTTCTGAATTATATAGACTAGACCATAGACATACCAATATTTATTTGTCTATGGACTAAATCCATTTAACATTTACCCATTTCTAAGAGTTTCATATTATGTAATGCAATATATAAATATAACTAGCAAATAAAGATATCAATTTTAAATTTAATACCAAATTTTTATTTCAGGATAAAACATTGTTTCAAACAAAATATGTTGGTTATGTCAACTAAAAATAAAAAAGAATTAAAAATTCAAGTCCTTTAGGTACCTATAAAAAAAAAACATACAAAAAAATAATTGTTATTCATTTCGACAAATAATATAACATATTGTACCACTGATCAATCTGCAAAAATCAAAAAAAAAAAATATATTTATTAAATAATAGTGTAAAATATATTCATATTGAATACTACAACTTTAAAAAGGTCCATGACTTTTAGCATTAGTTTGGTTTAAGTTTATGTTCAATCCTAGGTTTCGTTTTTTTCTTTTCACCATAGTCTTTTCTCCTGATGGAGGTCGGCCTGTTAATAGTCGTTTACTGCCTTTTGTGACTTTTGCAGACCTTCTTGCGATTGACGTTGGTTGAACTTTTATCATAGCACCATCTCTTCTTCTTAATGCAACCTGTTGACCAGCAGTGTGTAAAAAAGTTTCCCATTGTCCTTCGGTTTTAATTTTTTTAAGACGTTCTTCTAATTTCAAAATAATACTTGAAGATGAACCAAAATGTTCATGACAATTATTCATCATTTTTAATACATTTTCAAACATCGTATTTTTATCTGCATCATCATAATTTTCAACTTCTTTAATAGTTTCAATTTCAACATAATTAATTGGAGCATTATTATTTTAAGAATGGTTCATAAAATGATTCATCCAAAACTTTATCTCCATAGGCAATTTTAGCTATCTTGAAACGATCTGTGGGAGTTATAACTGGACAATATTCAGACTTAACACCAAAATATTTATAAACCGCACATTGGTGTTTACAAAATGTTCCAGTTAGAGCAGATGAACAAGAACAAAGTCCATTGTTAATGTCAACATAGTACATTGAGCCTCTTTCTTCTTCTTTCGGAACTAAAAACTCGTCATCACTTTCTTGAATAATCATTTCTTTTTTTAAATAAGTAGTTTTTTAACCCTTTCACTACCCATTTAATTGAACTTGACCAATATTTTTTTTTTTACTTTATTTTTATTTATGGTCATTAATTAACAATCTCTCCAAGTTTGGTAACATTTGAATGATTATTGAAGGATTTACAGGATCGTCCATTGTAATGGACATTGGGAGTTAACGGTTAAAAATTATTATTTATGTAATTTTTGATATTCTTTATGAGTGTATTTTCAAATGAAAAAAAATATTTCTGTATAGATACAATATTATAACAAAAACAAAAACAAAAACTTAACATCAAATACAATATAATAATATGTAATAAAATACGTCTTACATTTATATTTATAACAGGATATACCTACTTTGGTATATATTCCTAATACCTATATCATATAAATATGTATAAACTTAAACTATTTTTCATTAGTAACTTTGTTTCATGTTTCAGTCTCTGATAATAACAAACGAATTACAAAATATGGAATAGTTATTCTGTTAAAGAAATCACAATTTATTTTTATTATGATATTAAAATTAGAATTAAAATTTAAAAAAACGTAACATAGGATATATACCTATTTATACACGTAACATAAACTTAAAATAATAACTTTGGTTAATTTTTCAGTCTCTGAAATTATTAATAAAAATACCTTATTCATAAAAACAAATAACGATCTTGTACGTAATTCTTAGTATGATATGAAAATTAAAATGAAAGCAAAATCTATATTTTATTGTGAAAGTTATAGAAACAGTCTTTTTTTGGCGTAAAGCATAAATGAATGTTACACTTTCTGCATACTACATGAGTTTTACCTGTACATTTGTTTTCTTTGCAACGGGTTGCCTCTTTCTTTCCATCAAATTTTGGGTAGTGTGATGTCTGGTCTTGGCTGACAGCTAGCTAAGGTCTAAATTCCAAAGATTTGGCGCATTTGGGCGATATATCGTATAAGTCAACATTTGAAACACTAGGCGATGATGCTGATGATGGACGGCCGCGTTTTCTTGGTGGAGTAGGTCGGCCAACAAGAATAAGTTCTTCGGCAAGATTGCTTTTAAAATCCAATAAAGCAAGTTGTCTGTTTTTAGGAATCTTCAATACATTTGCATAATTTACATATTCCAGCCAACAATTTGCCACCGCCATATCGAATGCATGAAAAATCATCCGAAGAGTCCACTTCTTTGATTTCATATGCATTCTGTAGTAGCTGACTAATTGATCATGCTTTTCAACACCCCCCATTGATTTGTTATATAATTTTATTACTTCGGGTCTTTCTATATGCACAAATTCTTTATTTTTTTTTATCCCACCGTTTGACGTATTCCGGTGTGCCTGATGTTATGAAGTTCGACCCCATATTTATTGGTTTATTGTCATACCATTTTAGCAAACTTATTCCTAATTTTGAAGTGATTTCAAATGAGGTACCTCTTCCTAAATTCGAAATTTGTTTATCAGGCATCATAGGCGGTTGGAAAAATCCGTTCAATCTTACAGTACCGGCAGCATAAATTTGTTTTTGTAGTAACGCATAAAAAAGGTTATAAGACGAAAAAAAGTTATCAAAATATAAAAAGTGTCGATTTTCACTAATATTTTGTGTTAGGCAAACTACTATAGCTCCGCCCAAACCAAAATTTTTCTGGAGCTCTTCATTTATATTAGTTGACATGCCTTGATGTAAAATCATGTTGTAAACGATTCCACTTTCTCCACAAAGTAAAAATATTTTTATCCCCCAAGGATTTGGTTTTCCTTTCATGTATTGCTTTACTGATAGTTTCCCTTTAAATGGTACAATTTGTTCATCCACACTCAGGTTTCGTTCAACTGGTAATTGTTGACAGCGAATATTTTAAGTGTCATAAATAGGACGTACCTTAACAAATTTATCTTTATTGTTTCTAGGTATATCCAAATTCTTAATTAAATGAATATGTTGTCTCAGGGAAAAAAATCGGTTTTTGGTCATTGTGTCCGCAATAATGTTAACACGATATCTACGTGTCCAATACATTTCCTTTTTAGGATATTTCAAACAACCCATTATCATTTGAATAGCAATTAGGGATTTTATTTCTGTAGCACTTGTGGGTTTAAAATTACTACTGTTATTTTGCACTGCATATACATTGGTGTTAAAAGCAACATTTTCAAAAAACGTATTATTAAAATACTTCATGAAATATTCAATTGGTGTTGGCATATCAATTGGAGGGTCGACAATAACCAAATCATTAAGTTCTAATATTGGTGCAGTACAAAGCGTGTTTATCCACTCTATGTCTTTCTTTTGAACAAAATTAAGTCCTAATGTAACTGGTGTATGAATTGGTCCTGTAATTTCAAGCGTTTCGTCAATATCTTCGTGTTCAACTTCATTTGCTTGTAGTTGATCTTCTTCTTCATGAAGTGCCTCTAAATACCCGAGAAAATCGTCGTTTTCGAAATTATCTAAAAGAATTTCCAATTCATCGTCACGATCGTCGTTTTCATCCAGAATATCAATATCACTGTTGTACCCATCATTTAATAAATCCAAAATTTGGTTTTCGTTTAAAGCCATCATTAAAATGTTTAACTTTCCTTAAAATTATGAATTATTTCACAACGGAAAAGCTCATATCAGTGATAATATCATTGTATTGTTATCATTGTATGATAAGGCATGAACTCCCAGTGTCCATTCAAATGGACATAACATCAAACGTGTGTTATCGGGTGAAAGAAATATGATATCAAAGAATTTACAGTATCAACAGCTTCTGTAACTAACTAATATGTAAGAAAAAAATACCCAGTGTAGCCAACAGTAATATAAATAAAGAAAAAATAGAAAAATGTTGCGTACTTTTACGCGTAACCATCTGTTTCAAATTTTCTATTGTTAATTATTTATCTACAAAAACCTTATCATTTATAGATAAATTATAGACGGTTATCTTAATCTATACAATTTAGCGAACAATTATAATGTATCATAACGTCGTTGTAATCAAATGTTGATTTACAGTAATGAATACAAATGCATGTCCATTGAAATGGACAGTGGTAGTGAAAGGGTTAATCATTTTTTGTAGAAATAACCAAATAACCTGGACGATGCATTTCTATTGTCTGAAAATTCCCTTAATCTATGTTTGTAATAGTTTTCTAAGGCAGTACATGTTAAATCCACCCCAGGGGGTACTAAGCAATTAGTACTACGGGTATAGCGAACCCGGGGTCCCGAGCTCCTACTGGTGGAAAGTCTCAGGAAGACGATTCCAGTAGGTAATGGCGTGGGGAAAGTTGCGCTCCCATCGCCCGGTGTAGGAAATTACACCGCAATAGCCCCTTGTTAGATACAGTAGGTACCTAATAAGGCGAAAGGGGAAACCTTTCAAAACTTGGGCCCTCCATTAATGGGGGTTGACGTAGGGCTAACCACCCAACTCATAAAAACAACCTGGTTCCGAAACAAAACACAGCAAAGCCTCGGATGAAAAATAAATTGCAAAAGTTTAGTCTAGGAACATGGAATTTACGTACGATGTACGCAGCAGGAGCAATGACGACAGTAATATCCGCATTACAGAGATATCTGTGCGGAATAGTAGCCATACAAGAGATCAGATGGACGAATGTAGGGTATCAAACTTCGTGATGCGACCATACTCTATAGTTGTGGCCAAAGCTATGAATATGGTGTTGGGTTTATAGTAAACAACAGTATATTACCATTCGTTAAAAACTTCATACCATATAGCGAAAGAATTTGTACAATACAGTTGGAATGTAAATGGGGAGACATCGCAGTAATAAACTGTCATGCCCCAACCGAGAATAAAGAGGACCAATCTAAGGAAGTGTTCTACAACCAACTAGAAAGAGTTTATGATAGTATTCCTCATAGGACCAGAAAGATTATAATAGGAGACCTGAACGCAAAAATCGGTAAAGAACAAATTTTCAAACCTACTATTGGGAATCACAGCTTACATGAAATATCCAACGACAATGGAAACAAACTTATCTCATTTGCGATGTCAAAAAATATGACTATCAGTAGCTCGCATTTCCCCCACAAAGAAATACATAAACAAACATGGATATCACCTGATGGGCATACAAAAAACCAGATAGACCATGTCGTGGTTGATGAAGAACTCATACATAGCATACAAGATGTAAGAAGCTACAGGGGGGTGAGTGGCCACTCAGACCATTTCCTAGTCAAGGTAAAACTACATATAAAACTACCTATCAAATGGAATCAAAAAAGAAAAACTTCCCGAAAGTTCGATTTAGACAAATTAAAAGAGGAACAGATAGCTAATGAATACAGAAAAGGACTAAAAGAAAAAAGGGTCAACAACTTAAACCTAAACTATCAAGAACATTGGACACAATTAAGTAAAACGATAAAAGGGGTAACAGAAGAAAAAATTGGTACAGTGAACAACAAAAATATCAAACAATGGTTCAATGAAAACTGTGAAAAAGCAATATAAGAAAGAGATAATGCAAAATCGTTGGTGATTATGGAAAGTAGTATAGAAAACAAAAGAAGACTAGCCCAGAAACAAAGAGAAATGAAAAAAGTAATAAGAAGAGAAAAAAGAGAGTGGGAAAAACAACGGATTGAATTGATGGAAGAATCTTACAAAGATTCTAAAATGTTTTTTAGAAAAGCTAACGAAATAAGAAAACCATATAAACCAAAATCTTCAATAATAAAGAATGAGTATAATGAACTGATAACAGACGAACAAGCCATTGCTGAAGAGTTCAAAATATTTTTCCAAGAAATGCTGAACCAACCTGAAATAGAAGACCAAGGACAGGATAACGATGTATTCACAACGGTAGAACAGTATCAATGCATGCCGGGGAAAGACGAAATTAAAGAAGCAATAGAATTACTAAAGAATAACAAAGCCCCGGGTGAGGACATGATAGCAGCCGAACTCATAAAAAAGGTAGGAGAACTAATTGTTAATGATATATGGGAACTAATAAAGAAAATATGGCAACAAGAGCAGATACCAGAAGAATGGAAGGTAGCAGTAATATGCCCTATATATAAAAAAGGGGACCCAGAAGACTGCCACAATTACAGAGGCATATCATTACTCAATGCAGCTTATAAAATATTATCAAATTTTATCTTAAATAGACTCAAACCATATACGAAAGAAATAGTAGGTGAATACCAATGCGGCTTTAAACCAGGAAAATCCACAATTGACCACGTGTTTACACTAAGACAGTTAATAGAAAAACATTACGAGTACAATAAGCCATTACACCTACTGTTCATAGATTTTAAACAGGCATACGATTCTATCAAAAGAAAACCACTATGGAAAAGCATGGAAAAGTTCGGTATACCATCAAAATTAGTCAGAATGGTGAGAACATGCATTGAAGAATCAAGATGTAAAATTAAAGTTGGAAACAATTACTCAGAAGAATTCGAGACAACAGTAGGTTTAAAACAAGGGGATGCCTTGTCACCAATATTGTTTAACGTTGCGTTAGAGGAGGTTGTCAGGAAAGTTCAAGAAACAGCAAAAGGTGTCAGTTTCAATGGTCAAATGCATGCATTACTAGCATACGCTGATGATGTAGTGATACTTGGATCAAATGAAGAGGACATAAAAACCACCACGGAGGAGTTGATAACCAGTGCGATGAATATGGGACTAATGATAAATGAAGGAAAAACTAAATATATGATAGTAAAAAGATGTAATCAGCTACACCAAAATAGAAGTTTGAACATTGTAAACTATTGTTTCGAAAAAGTAGAAAGTTTTAAATACCTGGGAGTGAATATAAATAGTCACAATAATTACCATGAGGAAATAAACCTAAGAGTAAACGCTGGAAACAGGTGTTATTTCGCGTTACAGAAAACCTTCGGGTCCAAGCTATTATCAAAAAAAATCAAAAATAAGATTATACAAAGTTTTAGTAAGACCAGTAATTTTATACGCATGTGAAACATGGCCAACTTCAAAAGAGGACGAAAGAAAACTGGCAGTTCTAGAAAGGAAATTCCTACGACGCATATTCGGTCCCAAAAAAAATGATCAAACAGGTGAATATGAAATAAGATCCAATAAAGAAATTAAAAACCTGTTAGGAGAAGAGGACATAATACAAACACTTAAAGGCAGAAAAATGAGCTGGCTTGGACATGTATGGAGATCGAATGGCATAATGATTTACGCACTTAAGTGGAAACCGGAAGGCAAGAGACCACTGGGCAGACCGAAGAAAAGGTGGATAGACGAACCAAACCAGTTTTTTAGGATACTTGGGGTAGATAACCCGGAAGAATTAGCGAATGAGAGAGAAGAATGGAGGAGGCTGTGTGGAGCAGTGATGGGCCTTAATGGCCTACAATAACTGAAGAAGAAGAAGAAGAAGTACATGTTAAATCAATTAGAGCTAAAACATTATAAGCCTTTACCCTACATAATACATAGTCTTTGAACAGCCTTACAGCGACCTCACAATAGTTATTTGTGACATGACCTCTTGAAGTGTGATCTCTAAAACATAAACACTATTTTTGTCTATGGTGTAATTATTCTTTTAGTAATTTTACAAAAGAAATTATAATTTATAGATCAGGGTTTGTGGTACATAAACTAACTAATACTCTTAAATGTGATATGTGCAAAGATTCATTATGTTCAGTTGAAAGAGACTGTTTTTTAACTCCCTTATTACCTTTAAAAAATAAGGGAGGTAATAAAGGTGGTTTGATATATCCATCTGAAGATGTACTCAACACATGTTTCAAAACCGAAAAAACTTTAAAACAATATGACTTCTCAAATAAAGTTATTAACAAATTAAAAATTCAGTCGTAAGTTCTTACTTATTTTATATACAATTCAAATATTTTTAAGTCACTACAAAGCCATAGCTGCGAAACCTGAATTCCATTAACAGATCATGTAACTCTTCTCATAAAATCTATAATTTCAACATACATTAATTTAAAAATCAAATATAGTTTAAAAATGCTCAGCGAATAACCTTCACTTAGAACATGGTACTAGAAACTGACTATTTTTAAGGGTCAATAAATTTTGATAATTCTTATTATACGTGTAAAAATTTAATATTGTGTGAATAAAACCTTTTTTTAGTTGTATTATAAATTAGCCTGTTTAATTTTATTTTATGATATAAATATACAAATTACTCTACAATTACTATTATGACACCTACTTTAACTATCTTCGATCACGATTTTGAATAATTAGGCACCTTAAAAAATAAAAGTGTCAGTGGGCTGCACACTTAAATATTTTAGAATGCAATTACAAAAAATTGATTATATGCCTATTGTCTGTTTATTTGACCCTTATTGTCATATATAGTATTTATTCACTACAAAGTTGTGGTTACCCATCAGGAAATAGTAGCAGCGGGCGTTACTTACTCTCAGTCCCATTGCGCGACTGGCAGCAGCCAACTTGCCGTGACCAGCCAAACATTTTATTTTATGTAAGTGGTTAACCTGTACATTATTCACTACTTGCGCATCAATGTTTAGACAGAACGGCCCCTCTATATTACTCTATGAGGGAGGCCGTAAATATACGGAAAATAATCGAACGGACCGTCATATTACGGAATTCTTCAGTCAAGTTACGGACCGTCAGATTACGGGGAAAAAAATAACATAAACTGTCAGATTACGGATCGTCAAGTTGAAGAATTAAAAAAATTACGGACCGTAATATGACGGAAAACGGGAATTTCACGGACCGTACAATGACGGAGAGTAAATACACGGAAAGTAATACACCAAACCGTCAAATTACGGAAATTGTAATTTGGTTGGTAACACTGGTTAAGACATCGTATTTATAGCGGACGAGGGCCGTTCTCCGACAAATGATAACAACCAATTTTTACTCCGACAGTCAGAGTGACCAACTGTAAAAACAAAATATCAAAACTCATTTTCGTAAAACTTTAAATCGGCGGTTTAACCTTAATTTATACTACATTGTATAATACGGCCGGAAAACTGCTTATAGTGTTCTAAAAAAACCATGTGTACAAATAACAAAGCTGAAAGTACTAACAAGTTACTAGTGTTAACTTCTGAAGTTTTTTTCTACTGTATCTGGTAAGGTATTATAATTTATAATGTTAACTTCTGAAGTTTTTTTCTACGGTATCTGGTAAGGTATTATAATTTATAATGTTAACTTCTGAAGTTTTTTTCTACGGTTTGTAAATTGTTTTACAACACATAATCATCGTAAAACACAACTTATAAAACGTGTTATTCAATAAATATTGAAAAATGTAATATTATAAAATAAATAATTCAATTGTCCAAAAATGTAAATATTATAAATAGTTGATTCAATTGTTAAAAAGTGTAAAGCATTAATAATAAAATATCATTTTCATAAAATGTTAATATTATGCTTAATGTTAATAATAATAATTATAATAATAGGTAATACAAATGTTTTAAATTAGGCTTATTGACAATAAAACACACATAATCATTGTAAAATCAATAAATTCATCGCTACTCGATGAATCTAAAATACAACCTATAAAACGTGTTATTCAATAAATATTGAAAAATGTAATAATATAAAATAAAAAATTCAATTGTCCAAAATAAAATTGTCATAAAATGTAAATATGCTTAATGTTAAAAATAATAATTATAATAATTTATTAGTTGAATTATGGCTGTGGGCCAACTTGCCCATGAAGATAACCGTCCATCATATGGCCTGCTCTTTGAAGGAACATTAAGAGGTTCCCATCCTCATTTAATATATTAATATAATCCCTTATTCTACGTGTTGCGTCTGCTCTGTCTACTCTAGACTTATGATTTCTAACCTTAACATTTAAAAATAACAAAAAAACCATAAATATACAGGTAGGTATATCGTATAAAAAATTTAAAATAAATTGAAATCATTCATTTACTGTAAGGTTTCTTCGAACTTGGTCCATTTCAATATAAAACTGATTTTCAATCAGCAACAGTTTTTCTAGAATAAAAATAAAATATTTAATTGCCTACTTATTATTATTTAACATATTTTAACCAACCACCTTGAATCATAACATTTAATTCACAGCACTAAACAAATAAATACAAATCCATAGGTTAGGTAGATAGTTAGATTAGACTTCCAATTTCCGAACAAATATTATTTTACAAAATTGATTTTACGCAAAAAATCCCAAATATTTGGATGTTTTCCCATTTGGTTTAGCAGTGTTGCATGAAATGACTCCAAATAATTGTTGGTGCGGACATCAGAACTAAAAAGTGTATGTATTTAAAAACTCTTTAGTAGTTTATTTCTATTTTTTTTTTTTGTTTTATATAAAATTCTCATACCCGTAGACACTTATAGATGCAGCGCCAATTTGTATTAGCCAAAAATCTTGAACATAACCAAAGAGAAAAATCTCCAAACGTTGAGAAATGTTTGGATGTTGGTTGGCAAATTCAACAACTACCCTGAATCCATCAAAAATTGTGAACCTACAATTGGGATTTACTTCTGCTGGCAAATGAGGTAAGGCTAAGATCTATAACAGACATGTTTGTAAAACATTTAAATTACCTACACTATTTCAAATATTCTTAATAATTTCAGTAATCCGTTATTGATAAAAATTACCATGCGCAATATTTTAGCCGCCTCAGGAATGGATTGGAAGAGATTGAATATACTATTCATAGTCCTTCTGCAGTACCTTACTATAGACTAGAAAATATATATTAAATTATGTGAATTATATTAGGTAACTATACTTAATTACTTGACAATAATGAAACCAACACCCCTGGTATCTGCTTTCAGGAATGACTGATTTTACAGCATTTATTAAACCCTTTTCAAAATCTGAAATAATTACTAGCTCCGCATAGTTTTATGGCAAAATCTGGCGAGTAATTATCAAAAACGATTCATATGCAGCCTGGGTCATTTTTGAAGTTAGCGCATAAACCATTGGAAAAGACTTAAATGTAAAATACAGTTAATAGGTATGTACTTCAGAAAAATTTAATTATTTATACTAATAAAATTGTACTTACTACATTTTTTAAAACCACTTGAAATGTCAAAAGACAACCTTTGGTGAACTGAGGTGGACATCTGGGAACCGTTTTAAAAGTCCCATCAATATCTGCAACGGTTACTGTAAAGAGCTCTTCCCTATACTTTTGAATAGCATCTAAATTTGCAAAAACTATGCCAACCCTTTCGCCTTCTGCCATTAATGGTAATTGTTGTTGAAAAAAACTAAATAAAAATTTATAAAAATATTTTATTTTTATAGATAATGCTTGTACAATGTTACTTTGAGGATGGATTCTGCATTGTTGATCCATATGCTGAATTTTGTTGCTGGCTCAAGATATCTATCAGTTCTTCGATTGTAGAAGGGTTCTTTGGATGACGGCGCCGACGCATTTTTTTTACACACAATTGGGATTGCAAAAATGTATAATTTACTGCACCTTCTGGATTTCTAAGGCAGTAAATAATTGTATTATTTTTATAATTACTTTTTTTTTTATTGTTCTTATAAGTTATGACAATACTCTACATCAACACCATGGCCATTAGTTAAACTTAAAACTATGTATTATTGAACTTCTTTAACATACTCGACTATTTCTCTGTTATAAATTTCTCTAACAGAGCTGGACATAGTTCCAGGTTTTGTACCTGCTGTACCAATAGCTCTTCTCAAATGAACCATAGGAACATCTACTAACCGAGGATCATGGTTGTGTTGTCCTAGTACTGTTATAACATTATCGTTCATGTTTGTGCTTATATAGGCAGTGGCAGAACAAAACTCTCTGCGATTTTTTTGGTTTTCGCATACTAAATATCTAAATAGTTATAAATTATAAACCAAATCTCAAAATAATTTTTTTTTTACTCACATTTTATTAATTCGACTTTTACTTTTGTAGTATCGGTGATTTAAATTGTCCAAAAATATTTGAGACTTAAGTCTAACACCAGGAATTATTTTGTATGTCATTGCTTGTTCTTGAACTGTAGAAATATAGTGAAAATTAATATGTAATTGATAGATAATTCCAATGTAATACCTTATATATGCCATACAAATGAACTGAATGTAATAATTTCTATTTTATTTTTATATTATTATTTTTATATATATTAATTAATAATTATATATTAAAAAGTACTTACCGTTGACTTCTTCATCTACATCCTCAATATTTTGTTCCGGAAGATTCAAAAAGTAATTATGCTCATCTAAATGTTCTCTATTCATATTGGATAATTATATAAGTGCACAATAAGTCTCAATATGAAGTGAAATAGTATACAACAATACAACATTCAAAGCTCAAAAGGAATGACAGAGCAATGACCATAATATGCACATGCAATTGATGTACAATTTTGTAGTCTATTAATGTATTAAATGTAGAAAAAGATAAGATAGATAATATTTTACTAAAGCTTATACCCTTTATTGTAAAGGTCATTGAGAAGTAATATATTGTATAATATCTACAAAGCTATTTTATAGGATATTCAGGTAGATCCTAATATCTGTTAAAGATTATATAATTGTATTGGGTATTCTTGCCATTTTACTTCATGCTTTAATATTTAATAAGATAAAATGTTGATTAAAAGATCATTGATATCTTTACTGTAATTGTCCATATTATGTGCACGGCTATGTGAGAGATATTTTAATGTGTTTTTTTATTATACAAATAAACTTGGGCAAGATAACAACATTCTTAAATTTATTTATTAGTCGTCATCGTCGTAAAAATGTATTTCGTTTTCATTATGCATTATACATTTTTATATTGCCAAGTTACTTTACTTTTAATGTAATTTGATAACGATTAAATTTCCATTTTTATAAAAATTACCAGAGCTTAATAATAATTTGGTATGTTCATGTTGTAATATATTTTGTTCAATAATAGTCCGATACTTCGACAAGTACGGTAGTATGTTTGGTACAACATTTCCCTAATATCAATTTAATTCAAATTATGTTGGTATTGGACAATATTTGAGGTTAAATTATGTTATCAAATTTATGTTTGTCGGAGAACGACCCCCATCTCTATTTATAGTGGCTCGGGCAGTTGGTCTCCGTGATAACAACCAGATTTATTATCATAAAATTTTCAAAATTTACTATTTAGTATCATTTGCTGGCCTATGAAATATATAAAATATTGTATTCAACTTTACAGCTTAGTGACTTCTAGAGTTGCTATCATATTACCTACCTTTGTTGACATTAATAAATTTAAAGGTAGGTGAATTTATAGTAATACAATGTATTTTATAATGGGTAATCCATATTAAATATATGTATTTTTTCTTTATTCTTTATGATTACAATACCTACCTTTATTTATTTATTTGTGTAATAGATACTATCTAAATAATATTAATAGAACCTATAGGCTATAAGAAATATATTATTATATTTTAGGTATATAATTGTTCAAGATACCACAACGTTTCACATTATATATTTTATACAATATGCAATATCATAAAATATTCTTATAGAATTATCATATACACAAGTTTTATAATAATTATGTCTATATTTATGAGAATTATATAATTAACGATTGATAATAATTCATATTATATTTATGTGCGGTTTTCAAATGAACCAATTACAGTGGGTTATTCATTTACGGCGCTGACACTACGGAACGTTACAAAACGATACTAAATGTTCTTTAGTATTGTGTTAACGTTAATGTTATCATAATTTGAATAAAGTTTATAAAAATCAACCGTTTTAGAAAAAATTTTGTTCATAAAGTTAGTTAAATTGGTAATCTGAAAAATATATCAAATAGTTAACAAAGTACAATGGGACAATCTTGTATTTATTTTATGAATTATGAAGATAAGCATTTACAGACCTTCTTTTAATTTATGAATCTCAGTTTTCATTGTAAGGTATCTATTATTTTATTTCCAAATTAATTATAATATAATATTAATGAATACTATTAACAGGATTAATACAGAATATTTAAGAAAAAAACACCCTTTGTAATATTATATTTTCTGCTCTACACATTGGGCATACTGAATTTTGTTATTCCAACTACATTACACACCTGTTACACACCCATGCGTGACCACATGGTAACGCAATGTAATGCTGTGCACTTTCAGCTAAAGAAACTACCAAGCATGTCATACACGTGTTTCTATTGTTTGGTGACTGAGGCACATTTGGTGAATCTGGGTGAACCTGGTGGATGCATCCACCTGGTTCATTTTTAATCATCCGGATGATTAAAAACGAACCAGGACATTTATTTTCGCCGCGACCCACAGTGGAGTATTCGTACAAAAAAGCTGGCCAAAAATATTTTTAAGGATTTATTAAGTTTAAATGAGTTTAAAAACAATACTAGATTATAGTTTTATGATTTTTAACAAATTTTTACAAATAACAATGTTTATTTTTATAATAAATCTCACGTTAGTCACAATTCTCATCATCCATTTCGTCGTCTTTTTGATTATATTCTTCGCTTATATTTTCTGTTGGTGATACATCATCTAATGGCTCCGGGAGAAAAAGTTTCAATGTTTCACTTGAAAAAGGCATACTTTTTTTTTGTGGTTTTGGTCTGATACTGCTCAAATATGGGTCCGAACTTAACAAAAGTCTCTTCAAAACATCATTATTACAAGCCTTTCGTGAACATTTTCTTGAAAAGTTTTTTCGATACAATCTGAAGTGTTTATTCCTTGCTTCGGCAGCTTCCTCAGATAGTTGACCAATAGGTACTATCGCATGTGAAATAACTGTAGCCCCGTGGATTAAAATTTTGTGTAATGTGGGTGACATAGGGTGCCACCCATATAATTGCATATACAGTTTAGCCGTATCTGTAGTATACTCTTCAAACTTTTCTACGTTTATACTATGACCACTTGAGATTGCTTCTAATATAATTTTAAATCTTTTAATTATGTTTACATCTATTCTGCCGCATTAAACCTCAAAAGGGTATCTCCAAATATTGAAATGTTTGTAAAATGACATAACAAGTTTTGGAATGTAATGAACTCATGCGCTGTTCTTTGAATCATAGTTGACAATTTTTTTTTTTCAATATACTAATTATTATCCGTAGAATTGATTGGTGATATTTTCAATTGTCCAACATAACTCTAAGTATAAGATAATGGACTTACCCTTAAACTTCTAATCAGAATAAGAAGCTAAAAAACAGTAAATTCACTATACTGGAGTTACTGTGATTTACTTTAAAAATTAAAGATTTATTCAAGATATTAAATACAGTAACTCCAATCAGTATTTAAAAAATTATAATTTATGCATTGAATAATACCAAATATTTTGAAAATCATATGAAAAAATTTAATATTAAACTAAAAGAAAAAATTTTAAATAAAAAACAAAATTTCTTAAAATGTCTTCCTTGACAAATGCATATATAAATTAGTGTTAATAAAAACAAATATATAGGGACTTAAAAATATTTAAAAATAACAATCTTATTTTTAATCAACACTTATTATACGTCAGTATATAAAACTTAATAAAAATAAATAAATATAAATCAGTCTCCTTCTTCATATAGGTCATTTGCTGTTTCTGAAGTAGGAAAATCCAACCAAAACTTCCTCCGATTTTGTGGCATTAAAGGTAATAGAACTTTGATAATACTTTGTTTTTTTGAAGGATGGATTCCTCTTGGGCTTACTTTTTGTAGTGGTTGTTCAATGCCTTTTTTTAACGTGGATTGCTTAAGAAAGTCAAGTTGCTGAAGTGGTGAATAATCGTCATAGGTAGTGGAATACATTAAGTAATCCAATCCTCTTTCGGCTTTAATATGAACTATGTCATTTAACATAGGCCTATCTAATTTTTTGTTTAATTTATATACCGAACATTCTGATTTGAAATCAAAAAAGTCTTCTACTCTCATAACTTTGGCATCAACAAAACCTTTGTTAGCTGATTTGATACATTGTTCAAAATCAGAATAATCATATATTTTTCCCATTTTTTTCATAGCCAACTCAACCTGGTGATGAAAATGGTCGGCAGACATAAAACTATGCCCGGTCTGGAAATAAAATAAACTAATTTCTAGAGCCTGGATATCTTGAGAATTAATTATTTGAACTAAGAAGGTAAGAAAGCACCAATTTTTGTTTTGTGCTGAACAGTTATCCAGCCAAATTGTTATTTTTTTCATGTCCTTGAAATATAAAAAAAATGCACGAAAACAACTAGTTAAATCTTCTTGTTTCCTTCCTTGTATACCCTCGTGCCATATTATCGCTAATGGCTTAATACATCCTTTGGGGCCAATCGGTACAAAACTTTCATTGAAAGCAATGACCCTTTTGGTAAAAATAGCTGCCTTAAAGTTTTCCATTCTAGGTAACATAATAACTTTTTGTAAGTCAGCCGATACATAGATTTCATCATCTGTGAAAATAAAAATACATTTAGCTATATAATTAATACTGTTTTAATAGATTTTATCTAAGTTTGTATTACCTTTCTTTTTTTGAACGGCATGGCTCTCATACTTAGCTCGAGCATTTATATATTTTTCCAAGTGCAAAGTGTATTTTTTGCAAATATCACAAATATTATACTGTTCATTTAATGTTTGTTTTGTGTGTGTTGAATCATGTTGATCAAATAATTCACAAAGTTCACACTCTTCATGGCCTAGTTTGGTAAAAGATATATTCATTTCCCTTAATGTTCTTCTATAGACATCGTATGAAAATTTAATGGCTGGATTTTTTTCTTTA
>NW_019100671.1:0-33413 GCF_001856785.1 Myzus persicae | reverse complement strand
ATTGGTTCAATAATGTCTCGTTCACTTTCTATAACTGTATTATCTACTATATTATCTCCTGTATTGTCTTCTACTAATGTATCATTTTCTCCAGACTCTATGATTTCTTCGGTTTCATTTAAAAAATCGTTATCGATGTTGCTACCCATTTTTTTATGCTGCATCATAAAACCAGTTAAAAAACTCATACTGTCAAAGAGGTACCATTTTCTTTTTTTAGACCCAGCTGACCCATATTTTTTATTTTTGAGTTCACGAAGTTCCCTTGCAAACGAATTGCGAAGACTAGTCCACTTACTTTTGCATACCGACACTATAAAAACAAAAATACAAACATATCACAAAATCATTCAGTGGCTTTCAGGTTGTCCATACATTTTGCTTACAATAATTATAAAAAAAATCGAGTGTAAGTCGCTTAAAAAATTTTTAGGATCATTTAAATTTTGAATTTTTATTATAATGAAAATTTAAAAATTCGCTCGTAAATTAACGATATGATATAATACCCTGACTCACAGATCGTCTCCGTTCAGAATCGTTTTTAATTTATTTTTTAAACATTTATTTTTAGTTTTTTGGCTTCTGGTGAACATTTTCAACGCATCCATTATAATCTTAGATTAGGAGCTACTACTGCGGGTAAGATTGTCAATGATACATGTTGTTCATTATGGAAAATACTATCGCCACAGTTTATGCCTCTACCTTCGACTGATGGTTGGTTGAACATTGAAAAAGACTTTGCCAAATTTTGGAATTTTCCTAACTGCGTAGGTGCCATAGATGGTAAACATATAGCTATTCAATGTCCACCAAATTCAGGATCTAGTTATTACAATTATAAAGGACACCATTCTATTGTTCTTCAAGCAGTAGTTGACGCCAACGCAAAATTTATATTCATAGATGTAGGTGATTTCGGTCGTAACAGTGATGGAGGAATTTTAAAAGAATCAAATTTTGGAAAACTATTGGACAATAATAAACTACTTTTACCTCCACCGAGACAAATTCATGAAGAAGTTGAATATGAATTTCCATTTGTTTTTGTTGCGGATGAAGCGTATCTGTTAAAAAAAAATTTGATGAAGCTATTTGCAAGAAAGCAGTTGACAAATTCGAAACGAATTTATAACTATCGTCAATCACGAGCGAGGAGAATAGTAGAGTGTGCTTTTGGTATTCTAACAAAAAGATTTAACGTATTTGAAAATAAAATGTTAGTTAATCCGGAGAAAGCTACAATCATAACTCAAGCTGCTTGTGTACTTCACAATTTAATCATGGACAAAGAACATAATTTAACTGACATTCATAATGAAATGGAAACAACCTCATCACGGGTAAACCAGGAAGATACCAACAAACCTACTAATCGCAGACCACCAAGAGAAGCTATAGATATCCGTGAAAAGTTTATGAAATATTTCAACTCTGAATACGGATCAGTTCCATGGCAAAATGTATACACTGTTTAGTGTTTAAATAACTAAGCTAAATTTGTTTGTTTTAATAAAAAAAATACTGTTGTGTGGTAAAGAGTTTTACACATTTATTAATAAATATACCATTTTATAGTATTCATGAAATTCCATTTTACTTGCCCTTACTAGTATTACTACTTGTTTAAATACAATAATGTTGATAATGTTTTCAACTCCGTACAAGTATACAATTTGGAATTTCATATGTAATTAATACGACAGTAGGTATAAAATTAATATTGTATTAATATTTTTATATTAGTATTAATTATTATTTACAATAATTTATAATTTAAATATATTGTTTTATCTAAAATATAATAATTCAGTAACTTATATAACTTAGGTTAGTTTAGGTGTGATTATATATTCAAATTACCATCAACATTCATTTCTTGGCTTATTTCTTCCCATAACTTGTCTTGCACAATTCTATTGCTATGGTCCTTGTCTCCAAAATCATAAATGGATGGTCTTTTTTCCACTAAACTTACAAGTATTTCTCCATCACAAGCCATTATGTGATAAGTATACAAAAAATATTATTAAAAATATATTATACGAAATACAAAATTCACACGAATAATTATTTATTGTCTAGTTGTGACTAACGAAAAATGTGGACACTCAGACAGTATCAGTCATGACTAATTGTGTTTTAAAGCAAAAACGTTTTGTTTTGACTATGTCTAATCAGTGTGCGTATGCAATATAATTTCCTTTGTTCTATTTTTAACAAAACTGTGTTAGGCTGACTAACCCTGTCTAACGCAGTTTTGCTCTTTTGGTGTGCGATCGGCCTTAGTGTCCGGCAAGTTCTCCCCCAGTAATCATAGGATCGGCATCGGCGAAAACAGTGATAATAAATACGAAATGCCGAGTTTGACGGCAGCGATAATAAAATAAATAAAATCTTACGACTCAATAATTGATCAGTTCAAATTATATTTGATTGAGTGATGATACATAATTGGTGTTCGCTTTATTAGCGAGTTACACATAATGATACATAGTAAAAAACGGATGATCGCTTTAATAGCAGATCAACAAGTTAAAAGGTAACGAAAAGAACAGGGCGTCCGCAGCTAGCAGACAGTACGATGGCAATAATAATACGAAAAAAAATAATAATAATAGGGCGTTGGCCGCATAAAAGATATCTCGAAAATCAAAACAATAACATTGATAATCGCGAGACCAACGAACGAACAATGATTATAACACAAAAGACAAAACAAAGAGCATACATTAAATAACAATTACAATCTTATAAAACAAGTTGCAGGACAGAGTGGTGGATTGACGAGGAGTAAAGGTACGTTTTCTCTGCAGCGTTCAGTCGCGGCGTCCAGATGCAACCGAACGCGGTTTCCAGACGTCGAGACTCACCGTTTTCTCTGTAGCGTGCAGTTGCCGCGACTCTTACAAAACACTCGTAATATCATTCATAGTTCAACTGTGGTCCTGTGCGAATGTGTTTTTCTTTTTTCTTTTATTTTATAATTTTTTTAAAATGTATCGTCAAATAATGTTGAATAATAATAAAATTATGTTGGAGCTGTTAAAAGAGGAAGAAGAAGATGATCAATTGTTAGTGCATACAAGAAATAAAAGAAGAAAACCAATATCAAATTTATTTTTGACAAGAAAATCGGAAGGATTTTTTGAAAAATTAATCAAAGGACATCTTGCTACTGATATTAAATTTCGCGAGTTTTTTCGTTTAAATCATCGACAATTTTATTTTGTTTTATCTTTGATAAAAAATCAAATGCAAAAGACACCAACAATGCGATGGCATGAACCAATAATAGCTGAATAAAAATTGGCAGTTACTTTGAGGTAAATATGAATGTTATTTTGTATAGGTCAATAAATGTACCTACGGCAGAATTGGGCGTTATTCGAATAAAATTGTATTAGGTATATTCCCAGCTAAATTTTCAAAATAGGAAGCGCCATCAATGGGTGGCTTCTTCCGTCATATTACTCAAGTTTAAGGAACGGATTTTATTGTAAACACATATTCTAATTTATTGGCATGAGGTATTTTAAATCTGATAAAAAATGTATACAATTTAGATCATTCTAATTTAAATAAACTCAAATGTATTTTATATATTGTAACATATTTTGTTATTAATACATATTTTTACATATTTGGTAAAAAAAGTGCATATTTTTACATATTTTATCATATGTTTTTATTTTTTTTTTTATTGATTTTTGACGACAATAATTAATATTATACGTTTTTTCAAAAAATTTTGACGACCTCCAAATATTATATGTTATCTAAATGGCATTTACGTACTAATTTCTAACATGCCGCTATAGGTAATTGTAAAAAATTCTGGATTTTTTTGTAATCTTTTAATACTAATATATATTTTAGATTTTTATATATTTTGAATTTTTTATTCCATATTTTAAGAAAAAATGGTACATTATATATATGTACATAATATATTGATTTTTTTTATTGCAATAAAATCCGTTCCCTACTCATGTTATATAATCTATTATCAAATTTGCTTATTGTTCCTTCGAACAGTTTGTAAATATTGTAAAAATAAAACATTTCTTTAACTACACTGTGCGAGCGTTTTAACTTTTATAACGGTTTTCATTTTTTAAACCGTTTTAACGCCATCATATAAACGTAGTAAATAACAACAATGAAAATAAATAATTAGAGAAAAAATTAAAATTTATAATTATAACAAATAATTAAAATCATTGTACAATAAATATTTTTTACTAGTAATTAGTAAATTATGATTTATGTTTGAAAATTATTCGAATAATTTCAAACCATTATTATTCGAATAATTATCAAGATAAAATTTAGCCCAACTCTGATATACACATTCGGTTATTTTATTTACAAGTTAGCTAGAAGTTTTATTTTAGATTCTGAACAGTGTGTTGGTATTTATTTTGTCCCCGAAATGACTTCGTTGTCAATCGTCTATAATAATATAAAATAATATTACCCTATATAAACAATATATACAATAATATTCCTAAAATACTAAATTTACTATAGTAGGTATTCTGATATAATTATTTTAATACTATTTTAATAATAACCTTTTCTTAAATACGTATACAATGTGTTCCTGCAGAATACAGAGTGATTTGAAAATATTAAACTTCAGTTTATTTTTTTTTCAGATACCTAGCTACCGGGGAATCTTTTCGTCCATTGGCATTTGCATTTCGTATATCCTATAGTTATATCAGTATTATCGTAAAAGAAACAGTGGCAGTTTTAAAACAACATTTAATGCCACTTTTTTTACCAGATCCAAATATGATTGATTTTAAAACCGAGGCAGATGAATTTTGGACAAAGTGGAACTTTCCTAATTGCATTCTCGCAATTGATAGAAAACATGTCCGAATCCGTTGTCCCAATAATTCAGGTTCTTTGTTTTTCAATTACAAAGAATATTTTTCGATTGTGCTATTGGCAATGGTCGATGCAAATTACAAATATGTAGCAATCGATGTCGGATCATACGGAAGAGAAGGAGATAGCGGTATTTTTTTAAAATCTACCATGGGGCAACAAATTTTAAACGGTGTGTTCAAATTTCCAGAAGATTGTGCTCTTCCAGGTAAGTAGTATGTGTTTGGGGATTTTGGCTCCATTTTTACAGGGAGATGAAAAAAAATCAAGGGAACAAATTTCCCTTACAATGCATCCAATCTCCCTGTAATTTCAAAATAAAAATTTAAATGTTTAACCAGTTACATTATTAATTGCCAGACATGATGTTAAATAATACATAATTAATTTAAAATATTTAGTTAGTTTTTTATGAACCGTTGATCAATCAAGTTGTGTTTTATTTTTTATTTTTCCGACAAATTATCTTATTGAATTTTACGATTAAATATTTTCAGTTTTATCAAAAACCATGAATTTACAGAAATTTTCAATCGATTTTCCATCTTTAGTTTATTTGGTGCGAAATAATTCTTATCCAGTCTATTCAGATTCTACAACATTTTTATCGAGATTAAAATCATATAATTCTTTTCCATCCACTTCGTGTCAAAATAAATATACATTATCTGAATCTGGTTTCAGATATACAGGACTACAGGAGCAGAGGCGCAAATCTAGGGGTGCAGGGGGGGGCAACTGCCCCCCTTCATTTGGTATGTAGGTGGTCAATTGATTGATACTCGATGGTCAATTTTCAGACATTACAATAAGCATGCATCAATACACTTATACTACGTAATTTACAATGTTCTGCGTGACTGTGTTAGGTAGGTACAACGTTGAACCTATTGGTTATTATAATGAAAACATTAATATTAAAACTTAAATATTATATTATACTGTGATAAAATCAATTGGCGACTTGAAGTACGTAACAACGTAACAGAATAAAACATAAACAGTGTGCACCAATGTATTGATAATTTGATAATACATAGTTTGTATCATGATAAATTCTTTTATCATGGCTTGTGTATGTTTCTGTTATTATAAACAGTACTTCATCTATAAATAGAACTGATATCGCAAAATATTCCAACTCTTGTTGTGGACGGTGTGGCACGACATTGATTGTAATGGGATACAATACATTGGATGTTGAGTTGTTATATTTAATTATTAACACTTTCTGTTTACTGTTGTCTGTTACTTATTAGTTATCAGTTTATCACTTACTAGTTGCTTGTGAAACTCGCTGTCCTGAAACTCGGGAGCTTGTGAGAGTCGGCGATGCAGACGTCAATGTCGTTGAAATTACTTTTAGAAGTCACTCCTGTTGACGTCATGGGTAGTTAAAAAACAAAAATTTAGGAGGTGATAACGATTTTTGATAAGTCTTAGAGATCTCGTTTCGAGCGCGGGAATGTTTGAAATTTCACTTTACCCACGAAAATCGGCAATTGAATAACACGGTTCCCCGTCGCATGTCCTTTGCTTTTTCGTATGTAATAAAAATGTAAATTCGAAAACTGAGTTGGAATGTCTAGCAAGTCCGTCACCTCAAGTGAAAATCGTTTAACATTCAAGTTAGCCAGCTACGTAGGCAATCCGACTTCGTCGGATCGCAGACCCTCCGTTCAGCGTCTATGAGTGAAACTCAACTAATTGGTTGTATTTACCTACATTATACACACATAATGTATAGAAAATGAAGATCGCAAGTAGGTAATGATATTCGGCATGATAAACCAAAGATATTCTAATCATACGGATAGACGGTAGTAGGTATAAGTATTTTTGAAATTATTTCATAATGTAAGCACCACGAAGATTATGTTTACAATAATAATGGAGATAACAATGAAATAATCATTGGAACTTGGAAAAATCATGTAAAAAAAACCGGAAAAAAAAATGCAAAAAATCCGGGCGGCCATGCTACAGCATAGGGCTGCCGTGGTAACGACGGCGTCGATACATCCGCCGCCGGGGTTCGAACTCGCCTACCCTACGACTTTAACCTAACGCCTAAACCTACGGGACACCTACTCAGATGCTGACAGACGGAAAAATTTGAGCATTTAAGCCGTTTGTATTCATAAGCGAATACTGCAATAAGCAATGTTTAACCGATGAAATCCGTAGGATATGGCCATTATTTTTATTGCATATAGTTAACAAAATAGATGTAAATACATAGCAATTTCTGTTGTTGTAAAAAAACTAAAATATTTGTATTGCTATTATTATGCGTAATAGTACACATGTATACGGTTCTGCATCAAATAAATAGTTAATTTATTTAATATATAAGCAATATACAATTGAACGTACTCATTCAACTCAGAGTGTATTAATTGTGAAATCCGATATTATATCACAGCATCGAGCACTAAAATATTGTCTTTTATTTATTACATATTACATATTTTGGGTTTTCGAGTAGATTTCTTGAAATCCAACCACAGGATTGTGTGTTGATCTCATCGAAATCGCCCAATAATTTTTAATTTAATATATCGCAACCGGACGTTCCACAGTCACAGAATTATACGATCGATATGGACCTGACCGTCGAAGAACAGTCCTGTTTCATTCGATATATTTAACCGAGAGAAGGACAAAACAGTAAGTGTAAGGCTCCGTTCGACGACTTTGGTTCTGTCTGTAAAAGCGATTTCGAAGTGTGAGAATTGGGCACGAAGAAAGGCGAACGGAACTCGAAAAGCAAAAGTTTTGAAACAATCCCGGCGATGAGGCGAAGACGATATTTCAAAACGACTACGCGTCGATATTTTTTCGCGCTCCCATTGGCCGGGAAGCGAACGCTCGTGGAAGAAAAGAAATAGTGGTCTTTCGTTCCGGGAGGAAAAGACTCCGGGACCTTACCATTTTATATATTAAGATGTGCATCAATATTTTATTATATTGCATTATTTGGGTTTTATTATTTTAACTTAAAATTTATTGTTGAACTGTGTCTGTGCGTTTCAATATGTCAGCAGATTTAATGTGTTTGTGTGGTAAAAAGAAAGGTGCTTTAAATGACACCAACTGGACTAGACACAAAACAACTTGTAAAGTTATTAAATTAAATAGTTCATGTGCAAATAAAAGTATATCATCTTATTTCAAAAGATCTTCGTCAACCGATATTTCAACAAAAAAAAAACATCTCTGTAGTAAGTAAATAACTTTATTTTTACCCTATGGATCTATAGGCATATATACGATCATCTGAAAAACTTCAAAAACTTAAATTATGGTATTAATATAGTTTTTTAATTTGTAGTTGGGCTGAGTGATGCAGTTCAGGATGTAACTCTTACATTGCCACTAACGACAATACATACAATTTGCTACAATGACACTGCAGGTAAATTATTTTTTTAACTACTTTGTCAGTTAGTCATTAATTAAAAAGAATAGTTAATATTATATATTATAAGACTAATAAATAGAGTACAGCGTTATGTTATCTGTTACCATGATATTATATTATTTAGCCTTTTGAAATACATTTTATATTTTTATTCTCAGATACTGCTACAGCTAAGCATGAAGGATGCTTAGAAAAGAACAATGTGGTTGATACTGTAGTCAATCCTGAAAATCCTTTAGAAATATATGATACTGATAAAATAGGTATTTAAAATTTTTAATATAAACACTTTAAAACAGTTTTAATTTTTATACTAATATTTTTTTTAAATTTATAGTTGGGCTTAATAATATAGTTCAGTATGTAACTCCTACATTGCCATTAACTACAATACATACAATTTGCTACAATGACACTGCAGGTAAATTATTTTTTTAACTACTTTGTCAGTTAGTCATTAATTAAAAAGAATAGTTAATATTATATATTATAAGACTAATAAATAGAGTACAGCGTTATGTTATCTGTTACCATGATATTATATTATTTAGCCTTTTGAAATACATTTTATATTTTTATTCTCAGATACTGCTACAGCTAAGCATGAAGGATGCTTAGAAAAGAACAATGTGGTTGATACTGTAGTCAATCCTGAAAATCCTTTAGAAATATATGATACTGATAAAATAGGTATGTAAGTAAATGTTAAATAAGCAACACTAGGCAAGTTACTCAATAAATTGTATTTAGATATCTTTTACAACTCTAACCAAAATCATGAATCTATACTTAATTTACTCTAAATGAATGCATCTAAAATCCAAGTTCACCATACTAGTTACTAATGCTTCCGCTGCATAAAATATAAAAGTCACATCAAAAATATAAAATAAAATATAATATATAAATATATTTTTATAATAAGTATGGTTAATATTATAATATAATTTATTGCATTTTATTATTTTAACAAGGTCTATAAAGCCAAAAAAATTTTGATAATTTTAAAACTTAACATTATTTCTTTGAAAGATAATTTAAAAATTCAGATATACAATTACATTATAATTTTATTATAGTTAATTTTTGTCACTAACAAACAAAAATTTCACACAAAATCACAATTTGTTAAAAGTTTTTTTAAACCTTTTTTTTATATATTTATATAATATATATCTTTAAGATTCTAAATAAAGTTTCAGTCAACTGTTCATAATAATAATTAAAAGTTATATGATGAGTATGTTTGATAAGACAATTATCAATTTAGATATCAGGCATGTTTAGAAATTTTAAGCTCATATAGTTAAAATTTGATTTTCAATTCTAGATTTTAACAAAAACAATGAAGATGACAAAAAAGATGATAATGATTTTGCTATTATATACACTAAAGATCCTGCCAAAATAAAAATGCTCTTCCCTTTGTCATATAAGTTAAAAAAGTTGATTTTAAAAAATGGTCCTTGTCAGCCAAATAGCGGAGAAATAAAAAACTATATATTTCCATTGAATAATGGAAGACATTTTAGACCAGAATGGTTTGCTAAAAGTATGCAAGACGGAACTGTTATCAAACGAGACTGGCTTACATACTCTGTAAGTGAAAACAAAGTTTATTGCATGCCTTGTATGTTGACCGGAGAAAAGAATTCATGGACTACGGATGGTTTTAACTCATGGAAAAAAGCTACTTCCAAGTTTATTTTACACGAGACTTCCTATCGACATGTTGAAGCTAGTCTTCAATTAAAATTAATGTTTGAATGTCTTCCATTACTGCCTGCTCTAGAAGAATCGAAAAATAAAGAAATTGCTACTAATAGACTAATTGTTAGTCAATTGATTGATATCACTGTATATTTAGCCAGGCACTCTTTAGCCTTTAGAGGACACAGAGAAAATTGGAAAACATCTCTAAATCAAATCCAAGGGAATTTTAAGGATCTAGTTATGCTATTAGCAAAGTATTCTCCTGTCTTAGCTACTTATATAAATGGAATTAAAAATAATAAAAATAAATGTAAATTTAACTATATTTCTTGGTTGCGACAAAATCAGTTAATTGAAGCTACAGCTCAATTTATTCGTTTGAACATTTCTGATCAAGTTAGAAATGGGAAATTGTTTAGTGTGTCCATGGACACTACTTTTGATAATTCAAAAAAAGAACAATTATCTTTTGTTATTCGATATTTTAATGAAGAGACTAGTAGCGTATATGAAAGGTTACTTAGTATAAAACAATGTTCAAGTACAACTGCCCAACATCTTTTATCAGTTTTTGAAAATATTTGTGAAATAAATGGACTCAACTGGAAGCAAAATTTAATAGGGCAGTCATACGATGGAGCCTCCAACATGAGAGGTGCTTATGGTGGCTTACAAGCCTTAATAAAATCATATAATCCCGCAGCAACTTATGTATGGTGCTATGCACACAGACTAAATCTTGTTCTTACAGATGCTGTAAGCTGCTCTTCTAACGCTAGAGATATGTTTGGAATAATAGAGACAATTTATGATTTTATTTCGTCAAGTAAAAATAGGGTAGTAATATTTGAGAAAAACTCAAAGAAATTGTATCCAAACAAACAAATAAGGCGATTTAAAAGGGTAGAAACCACGAGATGGTGGTCACACGATTTAGCTATGAGAACAGTAATTTTAACTTTTGATGCGCTTTGTGATACATTGGACGAATTAGAAAATAATGCTGGATCAAATGACCGTAAAAGTTCTCATCAAGGTAGAAGTATTTCAGAGCACATTAAATCTGATAGATTTTTGCTTACTGCATTTACTTTTACTCAGATTTTTGATATAATATCCCCTTTAAGTAAAATACTTCAGGCAAAAGATCTGGACTTACTTGGTGCTACTGAGTCTGTTTTAAAAAGTATTGATTATTTGAAAAAACTCAGAAATGAAGACGGATTTGTTAAAATTACACAAAGAGTAAAAGAATTTAAAAATAATAGTTTGATTTGTGCAGATGAATTTAAACCATTAACTTTAACTCGCAGAAAACGCGTCCCTTGCATGCCCGGAGAAAATATTGTTGATGAACCTATTGATGATCCTCTTTTAAATTTCAAAGTCAACACTTACTACGTTGCTATAGATATAGTTCTTATTCAAATCCAAGAGCGTTTTAGTGATATTTCCACAGGCCTATGTAAAGATTTATCACTTTTTTCTCGACGTCGTCTAAAAGAAGTTGCAGATGATCACACAAAATTACCATTAGATGCATTTGATGTTTTCACTACAGTGTATAAACAATTTATAAATAAAAATGATCTTATTAGAGAATATGTTCAGTTTTCCAAGTGCTATTATAATTTTGAAACAAAGAAATATTTGCCGTTTAAGTTGCATGATAATGGCATTGATAAATTTTTAGATAACGATTCAGATGCTGAAAAAACGGATGAATTAAGTTCTTGTGACTACTTAGAACTAGAAACAAAAAATTGTGAACTTCCTATTAATGGAAACAGTATGGCTACAATTTTACAAGTCTTAAAAATAAGTGGACCAACAACAGTATTTCCCCATCTATATACTTCGCTTAAAATAGGAGTAACCTTGCCATTAGCTAGCGCCACTACGGAACGGAGTTTTTCAAAACTTTCCATACTTAAAAGTAAATTAAGAAGCACAATGACAGAAGACCGATTAGATGCATTAATGATAATATCGTGTGAATCAGATATTGATATCAATATTGACAGTGTTATTGATATATTTTCAAAAAACAGTTCCTTTCTTTTAAAATCATTGATTTACTAAACAATTAATTATAATATATTAAAGTATTGTGCTACCTATATGAAAATATCTAAATATATGTTTAAATAAAGATTTTAGATATCAACATTTTGTATACAAATATTTTATACTTTTTTTATAATCAAATGAAAATATAAAAATAAATTTGAAAAATGAGGTATTAGTTTTATTTATTATTATGCCTTTTTTGAAAATACATTTTAGTCAAGTTAATGGTTATTCTTTTAAAAGAAATTTGGTGAATACTGTTATCTCACAATGTAACTATATTATATTATATTTTTATTTGATATATTTTAATATAATTATTTATATGTAAGTGAGCACAGTGAAATTTTTTTTTTTAATAGGTGGGTATTGAATACTTTTGTTTTGCCCCCCCATAATTTTAATTAGTTTGCGCCTCTGTACAGGAGTAGGAGATATAGTTGAATGTTTTTTCTGTGGACTTGTTTTACAAAAATGGACAAATGATGACATACCGTGGGTTGAACATGCAAAATGGAATCCTAAATGTATATTTGTTTTACTATGTAAGGGAAATGAATTTATAGAAAATGTAAAAAACGAATATGTAAAAGCAGGTCATGTTTGCGATTGTAACCAGTCTAAATCATATGACACCACTTGTTAGTTTCTTCTTCTTCTTCTTCTCAGCTTACCGGTCCGTTGAGGACCATTGCTGCCTTCAAGAGGTCTCGCCATCTATCTCTGTTGTACGTCAGCTCAAAACTTACATTTTGGCCTATCTCATTCAAGTCTGGTTATCACATCCATCGGGTACTTGGTCTTCCTAGGGGTCTTGTTTTGTTAATTTTTTCAACAAGTACTTTTTATATTAGTAGTCCATCTGCTCTCCAAGTGTGTCCAAACCACTCTAGTCTTAACACTTGTTAGTTAACTTACATTAATTATATTTAAAAATTTTGTGCACGCATTACGAAATAAATATTGAATTTATAGGCTTAAATGTGTTAGTATTTGATTTTATACCCTGTGAACTTGTTGTCTAGTGAAATAACGAGTCATGTTTTAATTTAATATACTGGGTTTAAAATGTAATTTCCAGGTTTAACGGATCAGGTAAGTATATTAACCCCCCTCTACACGTTATTTGATTTGATTTCACGTTCACATTAGTTTTTTATATTCATTTTAATATAATTAGATTAATAGTAGCTTATATTTTATTATAGAACTACAGAATAATTTGTTTAGGAGAAAAACAGCATTTATTTTATAATACACAAGGTTTACATACATAATTATTAGGAACATTCAAAAATTAATAAGTTACAAGTCTTCACCAGGAATTTGTTGAGATCACACAATTTTATATTACATTACTTAACCTCTAAAATAATAACAACTATTACACTATTACAGTCTGGAAAAGCTGCGCCACAAATAGAACTTGAACAAGTTATAACCTCAGTTTTCAAATATGTGTTGTAACGATATAAGCGTTAATGACATCCGTGATTCATGTTTTGTTAAGTTGTTATATTTATTTTTATACGTTTTAAGAAATACTCAGCAGAAATCGTTTATATCAAAAAGAACACGTCGCAATACAATATGATTCCAGTTGTTGTTTCAAAGTCAGTATTCGATATCAGACCTTTTAACAAGAAAAGTGTAACAGTCGGATTGATGGTTAATAAAATGATTTCTATTATTATAATACTACAATGTAATTTTACTAAAAAAATGATAAGTCTGGATTTACAACAGTGGTATACACTAATGTGTGATACCAATTATAGTTCAATAACTAATAATCTACATACTAATTGTAAACGTATAAAAATAACTGATAACATATATTATTCAGTTAATTTAAATCAGTTTACTATTAAATTGATTGTTAATGATAATTTTATCACCTTATCATATACCGACCTTCACCGATTAAAACAATTACAACAATGTGTCGATTCGCATATTGTTGAAAAGCAGAACAAGTTGGTTTCATATCAATCAACTTTCGATACAGTGTATTCATTAATTAAAGCAGACATCAGTATTCTACCATCATCTTGTCAGCGAAGTGATTTTACAAACCAATATATTCAAAATTTTGATTTTAACGTTTATGGTATACAGAACGATGATTGTTGTTTTATGTATGAAATACTTCAATTCTACAATAATTCATTATCAGATATAATTTTAAAGGAATTAATGGCGTAAAATAAATTTAGTGTAGATTTTTTTTTTTTTTTTTCTCTTTGAACTTTATATCATTAATACTTACCGTAGAATTTATATCATTATTATAGTAAAAAAAAAAAAAAAAACAGAAACAGGATTAATTAATTGTTATTATATCTTTATTACATGATCATTAAAATATAAATATAAACAATTCATCATTATTTTATATAAACCTCAATTATTAATAGTTAATGTGATGATTTATATATTTAATAAATTATTTTTACAATTAAATTATTTGGTATTTTATTTTATTTTATTATTTTTAATTAATTTTCGTTTCGGATCTGATGAAAATCGATCCAATATATCCCGTACAACGTCATTTATTTTGATCGCAATATTTGTATCTTTTGAATCCCGATTCGTAGTGTACAATTTTATACTGGCCTCCGCATGTTTCCATCTAGTATAAAAAAATTATTTAATATTCATAATAATATTATGTTTATTTATTTAATCATGTTATAGTCAACTATCCACAATTCAATCCTGGAGCTCATTATTTGAATTAGAAATTTCATTCACTCGTGATGCATAATGTTAGGTGTAGGTTAATTTCTAATAATGAATCTGCAGGTAAATACATTTCTGCATTGATGACATTTAACTATGTATTATATATTTAATCATGGTTTTTTTTTTTTTTTACTAACCTTTCAGCTGACGGAATATCTTCAATTGTTTTGACTTTGTAGTGTTGAATAACCCAGTAGTCCTCACACTATGGTGCAATAGGACACCGGAAAGTAAATGAATTATTTCCCTCCATCATTGTTAAAGAATTGCTTGCGTTATTTTCAAAACTTCCTTTCGAAATTAATTCAGCAAAAATATCCTTGTATGATTCTGTGTGCTAATATATAGAATAAAGTTACAATTCAATTTATATTTAAAAAGTGTGTGTGTGTGTGTGTGTGTGTGTGTGTGTGTGTGTGTGTGTGTGTGTGTACAGCGTATGTTGTGACCTCTAGAATAGAGATACAAGCCGGCATTGTGACTTCCAAGTGACTTTGTCACCTCCAAAACACGGAGGTCACAAATATTTTTTTAGATATCAGTGATTTTGGTAATTTCTGACTATAAATATTACATTTGTGGAAGAAAACAAGTTGAGTTCATAAGACCCTTTATATACAAAAATTGTGTATCGGTTAGTGTGTAATTTAGTACTAATTTTCGACTATAGGCGGCGCAAGACTTTGAGATTTACTCGCGTTTATGGGAGTTTCAAAAATAAACGCTAATACAACCTCCACCTTTTGTAATAACACATTTCCGTCAAGTAGCGCTAATCCGACCTCCAAGCATAAAATATACAACTAGGCATAAGCACACATGATTTTTCAGAAATTTAACTGCTTATATATTAATCTCAAATAATATTATCATTGTGGAGTTCTCCGACACAAATACAAGTGTTACCTTTTGTTTCTTCATCACGTAACAATATTAGTCAATCAACCACCATTGAAGACTCCAGTATCTGAGATCACAAGCAATGTGTGCTATGAATAATTATATGGTTTTGGAGACATAAAAATAATTTATTAAAAATACAAAACACATAACAAGCATTAAGTATTTAAGTATATTGTCTATAATTTGGGGTATCATAACAAACGATGATAATAAATTCTATGAATTATTTTTGGTACATGGAATTCACAATAAATTTTGTATTTTTATTGGGTAGGTGACTTATGTATGACTCTCCCTTTCATAACAAAAATTAAACTTCACAACAACTGAATATGACGTGTTTTGTTGTTGAATGTTCCGTAACCGAGGCTGCGGGCTAATCATAAATCATAATACCACTTATATTTTGAATACACAGAGACTATGTTCGACTATGGTTACCTGTAAATTATTATGTGAGTTTAGAGGTATGGTTATTCTCAACATGACTGGTCGGAGAGCTACCAAAAAATAGCGATATACATTTAATTTTGCCTCCATACATTTTTTTTTAAAATCGTATGCCGCCCTAAAGGACTATAAAACAAAAAAAAAATTATTTTATTATAAGTTATAACAAAATCAAATATTGCGTGAAAAATAAAAAATGTAGGTAGTTTCAAAATTTATTTTTATCTGACCATGGGTTCCGCGTAAATTCATCAGTTTTGTTTTACGTGTGACGTCACTGGTGAGCCGCCCGTCAACCACTACGCCGTTATAAATTTATAATACTTATATTACTTACGGGCACGCGACACTACCTAGTAAGTAGTAGTACCTACACAATAATCAATCACAAAAACTGAACATTTTTATTTTTCATACATTATTTGATTTCGTTAAAATAAAATAAATGATTTTTATTCCTTTCATGGTCCTTTAATGATTGTGACCTAGCGACGTGCCTGTGTAGGAATAAGTACTTTTGTCATCCGAACACTATTTTGTGATCTATAAAAAATTATTATAAAATATTTAGATGCAATAATTAATAAAGAAACAAAATATAAACAGACAATAAAAAAAAAAAACACGAACTCCAACCGGCCACCGTCGTTATCGCTAAGCGAGACTTATAAATAAGTTTATAAATAGTCTACGTAATACTATAACTACACGTAGTATTACTATTACTATTACTATTACTATTTACTACGCTACTACAAAATATGCGATAAGATAACAAATTAAATACAAAAATATGTGACACACTGGAGTGTGTAAAAAATAATACTGTTTAAATTGTATTCTAATGATTCTAGTTAGTAATAATAATTAATAATCCGTCTTTATTTAAAATTGTCTATTATACATTTACAAATTTGTGGATGCACTTAGTTACTTTAGATACTTAAGTAATCATACTGTAAAAATAAATCTGATTTTCGTAGGTATTTAGCAACTGGAGAATCGTTCAGATCGTTAGATTTTTCATTCCAAATTTCATACAGCTACATAGGAATTATTATAAAATTAACATTGGATGCAAAGAAAGAGTCTAGGAAACCACACAGTAAAAAAACCATAATATAAAGCCACGCAGCGTTAGTCGTGGCGAAAGTCGCGTCTAGAAAACCGTACCGTATTAGGTTAGTGGTGTACAAAGGAAGCGATCAGCGTATATATACTTACGACAGTGCATAAAGTGTGTCAAAATAGTTTCTAGCGGATACTTTACGGAAGACTTCTATACATTTTATATCCTCTAGTGTATAAATAAAATATCATAAATAAATATGTATTTCCATCGTCAAAACGCATTACACACTACATGCATATTATGTCCTTAAGTCCTCCAACACTGGAGTCTACAAGTTACATTGATCTTACACTCATAATATTAAGACTTCACGAAACACGATAATAAATTCGGAATTATTTTTCTGCTTCGGAAGTCACAAGTACATAAAGTGTGCATCTGATTTTTAGAGTCCATAAGGACCTATGAAAAATATTTTAAACAATTGTTTATATAATACTGACATAAAATAAGTATTAATTAAATTACAACTTTCATTGCACAATGGAGGTCACAACTGTAATGTGTATTGGCTATTGTGATCGATGTATAAGTGAATACATTTCAGACATGATATACAGTGCTGTGTCTTCCAATGATGGAGTATTTAAGATACATTTCAATTTATGTTTTATACAGCCAATAAATGTTAATCTGCTTTGCACATTCCATAATGACCAGTGAACAATATTATTTTACCACATTCATTATATTAAAATAAAATAAATATTCATTCAATTAGACTTTCATTGCACACTGGAGGTCACAGCTATGATGCAACTAACTCGATGCATAAGTACACAACTAACACAAGGTCATGATCTGTGTCTTCCAATAATGGAGTCTGTAAGATAAATTTAAATTTACACTTACTCCTCAAACATACTGGAACACGACAACGATTATATTATAAGATTAGAACATGGTACTGGAAGTCACAACTCACAAGTACGCACAGGGTTTATCTGCTTTGCAGAGTCCATAATGACCAGTGAACAATATTAATTTACTAACTTTCATNGATAACAAATTAAATACAAAAATATGTGACACACTGGAGTGTGTAAAAAATAATACTGTTTAAATTGTATTCTAATGATTCTAGTTAGTAATAATAATTAATAATCCGTCTTTATTTAAAATTGTCTATTATACATTTACAAATTTGTGGATGCACTTAGTTACTTTAGATACTTAAGTAATCATACTGTAAAAATAAATCTGATTTTCGTAGGTATTTAGCAACTGGAGAATCGTTCAGATCGTTAGATTTTTCATTCCAAATTTCATACAGCTACATAGGAATTATTATAAAATTAACATTGGATGCAAAGAAAGAGTCTAGGAAACCACACAGTAAAAAAACCATAATATAAAGCCACGCAGCGTTAGTCGTGGCGAAAGTCGCGTCTAGAAAACCGTACCGTATTAGGTTAGTGGTGTACAAAGGAAGCGATCAGCGTATATATACTTACGACAGTGCATAAAGTGTGTCAAAATAGTTTCTAGCGGATACTTTACGGAAGACTTCTATACATTTTATATCCTCTAGTGTATAAATAAAATATCATAAATAAATATGTATTTCCATCGTCAAAACGCATTACACACTACATGCATATTATGTCCTTAAGTCCTCCAACACTGGAGTCTACAAGTTACATTGATCTTACACTCATAATATTAAGACTTCACGAAACACGATAATAAATTCGGAATTATTTTTCTGCTTCGGAAGTCACAAGTACATAAAGTGTGCATCTGATTTTTAGAGTCCATAAGGACCTATGAAAAATATTTTAAACAATTGTTTATATAATACTGACATAAAATAAGTATTAATTAAATTACAACTTTCATTGCACAATGGAGGTCACAACTGTAATGTGTATTGGCTATTGTGATCGATGTATAAGTGAATACATTTCAGACATGATATACAGTGCTGTGTCTTCCAATGATGGAGTATTTAAGATACATTTCAATTTATGTTTTATACAGCCAATAAATGTTAATCTGCTTTGCACATTCCATAATGACCAGTGAACAATATTATTTTACCACATTCATTATATTAAAATAAAATAAATATTCATTCAATTAGACTTTCATTGCACACTGGAGGTCACAGCTATGATGCAACTAACTCGATGCATAAGTACACAACTAACACAAGGTCATGATCTGTGTCTTCCAATAATGGAGTCTGTAAGATAAATTTAAATTTACACTTACTCCTCAAACATACTGGAACACGACAACGATTATATTATAAGATTAGAACATGGTACTGGAAGTCACAACTCACAAGTACGCACAGGGTTTATCTGCTTTGCAGAGTCCATAATGACCAGTGAACAATATTAATTTACTAACTTTCATGAAATTAAAATAAAATAAATATTCATTCAAATAGACTTTCAAGTTTCATTGCACACTGGAGGTCACAACTGTAGTGTGTGTTTGATATCGCGACCGATGCATAGGTTAATGCATTGTATACACTAGTATACTGTGTCTTCCAATAATAGAGTCTGTAAGGTACATCTCAATGTACACTTACTCTTCATACATACTGTAATACCTACTACAACGATAATGATATTATACAATTCGTTCATGGTACCTACTGGAAGTCACAAGTACGCACGGACTTTCATGGTATTAAAATAAAATAAATATTAATTCAATTAGACTTTAATTACACACTAGAGGTCACAACTGTGGTGCCGGTGCGTATTTGATATTGGGATCGATGCATAGGTACACAAGGTTATGCTCTGTGTCTTCCAATAATTGAGTCTGTAAGGTACATCTCAATGTACACTTACTCTTCATACATACCGTAATACTACAACGATTATAATATTATAAGATTCGTACATGGTACTGGAAGTCACAAGTACGCACAATGTTTATCTGCTTTGCAGAGTCCATAATGACCAGTGAACAATATTATTTTACACACTTTCATGATATTAGAATAAAATAAATATTCATACATTAGACTTTTATTACACGACGGAGGTCACAACTGTAGTGTGTATTGGCTATTGGCATCGATGTATAACTATGTATAAGTGAATGCATTTCACACGCAATGTAGGTACCTACGCACTGTGTCTTCCAATGATGGAGTCTGTAAGGTATATTGAAATTTACACAGCCGTATAGTATTTATGCGCATTTCAGAGTCCATTATGATTCATCAACAATATTATATTACACACTTTAATTATATTAAAATAAGATGAATATTTATTAAATTACGACTTTTAGCGCACCGGAGGTCACATCTGTAGTGTGTATTTGATATTGCATAGGTACACAAGGCATGATCTGTGCCATCCAATAATGGAGTCTGTAAGGTACATTTCAATTTACACTAACTCCTCGTACATATACTGGAACACGACAACGATTATATTATAAGATTCTTACTTGGTACTGGAAGTCACAAGTACGCACAGTGTTTATCCGCTTTGCAGAGTCCATAATGACCAGTGAACAATATTATTTTACACACATTCATGATATTAAAATAAAATAAATATTCATACAATTTGACTTTTATTGCACACCGCAGGTCACAATATTGTAGTGTATATTTGATATTGCAATCGATGCATGGGTGAATGCATTGCATTAGGTATGTGTCTTCCAACAATGGAGTCTGTAAGGTGCATTTTAGTTTACACTTACTCTTCATACATACTGTAACACGACAACGATTATATTGTAAGATACATACATGGTACTGGATGTCACAAGTACATGCAGTATTTATCTGCTTTGCAGAGTCTATAATAATTTATTAGTGAACAATATTATTTTATACAAATTCGTCATAATATTAGCCGTGCTAGGTTTAAAAAAAAAATAGACGGGATGACTTCGTCCCCCGCGTCATCCCTCAATTCAAGCACAGTTCGTTTAAACCAGGCCGTGTTTATGATTGTCAATAATTATTGTTATCGCAGACTGGATGTCACAAGTGATGAGTGTAAAATAATTAGTATTACAGTGGTCATTATCTTTTTTTATACACTTATTATTTTTCTCGTTTTTTTTTTATTTTGTTATATTTTAAAAATAAAAAAAGAATGTTTTTATTATAAAACCCTCCCCCCGTGTCTCTTCTGTCTAAGATATGACTCCGACGACAGCGCGTCTAGCATCTTAGCAATTATTATTCCATGATCCCTCGAATTCAACCAATCATATTTTTTCGATGCCTATGAGCTTCGTGTAAGATTGGCGACAAAAGTAATAGAGGAGCCTCTGTAATATCATAGAATCATTCAATCTGCGATTGTCGACCGTTGACGGCGGCTTTTTTATTGTCCTGCAGCTCGTCACGGTGTTTGAATTATTTTTTACTCTTGTGTTTATGATTTTAACAAAGTTCTTCATTGTTAATTAACATTTTATTTTTTTAAATTTTAATAAATATTTTTCTTGTGGATTAATAATAAACATTTTACATTTTTATATTTGAAATTTGTGTGAACTTTTTACTTAATATGTTAACGCGTAAAAGCAAGTGTTCAAAGAATATCAATATGAAGAAAGATGTTCAACTTGAAGGTATGCTATGCTTATTTTTTTCTAAATAATATTATTAAGAATTTACATGTTGTTTGCTAATATATAATTAAATTTATTTTAAAATAATGTTTGTTACCTACTGGCTTATTCAACATTTCTGCCTCTATAATATAATATTATATTATACAGGTGCATGTAAATTCCATCCCTGCAGACCAACAGGTAAAACTAGGTTTTTCATGGGGTTCTGAGCGGAACTATCAATATTTTTGATTTTACAATGAGATGTGCGTTTTTTTCAAATTCGATTTTTAATTTTGAGGGTGGCGTCTGATACTTTATTAGATCTAGTTAACTTTGAGGAAAATTCCAAGTACTTTTTAAAATAACCGTAAAAGAAAATAATAATAAGAAAAACCTGAAAATCTTATGCAAACCCAGTATTCGACGAAATGTTGTTTTTTTGTGTAAATTAAAAACAAATAACCATAGATATTTTAATTTTTCACTAATAGTTTAAATTAGCATTGTATTGAAAACAAAAATATTTGACATTTTTGATTTTTAAATGTCGATATGAAATAATTCGCTTTATCAATTAGCTCGTCCATTAGGTAGATACCTACCTTAAAAATGTGATACAAGGTTTTCAAAAATATAGAATCACATAATGTTTTTATAAGTGTTTAAAATTAAAATTTGATGATATTCGTCAACATGCCGAAAATTTTTAAATTTTTTGTAGTGAAAATCGATAAAATGTTTTATATTTATACCTACTTAAGATTTAAAAATGTAATACAACGTACCTAATTCACGATTTTTATTTTTTAAGCATTTAAGTTTATATATGTTTACATTTTACAACATATTATGATATTTAAACGAAGAATAACGATGTTACGTTATTTAGTTGTAGGTATACAATTTTATTCGTATGGTACTTGAATAATTTTTCATGAATTTTTATATTTTCTACACAGTAGGTACACACAATGAAATGTTAAAATGCAATTTTTTCGGGAAAAATTAATTCGATGTACTAATGTATTAATACTAAAATAAATAAATTTAATAATAATTAATAATATAAATAAATCATAAAATATAGGTACTTAGTAATATAAGTTGCCGACCATCTTCGCTCAGAATTGTTTTTCGCGTATGCAAGGATTTATCATTAAATTCAAATGTAATACGAAATTTAATTCGTACATGCATTACCTACTCTGACTTATCAAATGACTTGACATTTGACACTTACTCCTTTTTTCACCTGATAATTTAGGGTGGAATTTACATGTACCTACCCAAAACAGACGTGGAAGCATTCTTGGTGGAATCAACAAATATTTATTGAGCTGGGGGGAGGTGAGTGGCAATGATTGCACGATCGCTATTTTAAAACCAATTTTAACTAAAATATCCAATTAGATTTATGCATCAAATGAGAAAAATAAATTATTGGCTTAGAAATCAATTATTGGCGTTACATCCGTATGCGTCATCTCCGTTTTGCAAGTGCGTAAAATAGTGGATTTCAGTTCAGCAGTTCTCATGTAGCTTTGTTAGTTTTAAATGTTTTAATATTAACTATAGTGTGTTTTAATATTATTAAACTTAATGGTATGTATCGACGTTATCTGTGGTTTGGCAGAAGTGTCTTCCCCATAATATTATAATTTTTAAGCGTGTTAACACTTAATAAATAAAATTATGAGCATTTTAAAATTATTATAGTTCACACACTTATAACTTGTATGAAAATAAAAATGTCGAAAAAAAAACTTCTGCTAAACCTCATAAAATGTTGTTACGTTTAAGTTTAGTAATAGATTAATTCACTCTTATAATAAAACTAACAAAGCTTCACAAAAACAGACTACTGAACATAATATATCCACTATGTAACGCACCTGTAAAACGGAGACAACAGTTCCTGCTATAGCCTATAGGTGTTTTCTGTTTACTATTTTTCTATAGCTTCTTCTTAAGACTGACAATTTTTTTTTTTTTTTAAATTACTGATCTATAACGAATATTCAAAAAGTATTTATAATTTGGATCATAAACAATATATTTTTTACATATAAAAGTCTCATTTAAAATGTCATCACTCACTGGAGGTCGCAAATATAGGTAGGTAGTGTATTTTAGCATTGGATCGGAATATAAGTTAACATACAATTAATCAACAGTATTCAACAATACTCGAGCCTCTAAGATAAATCTATATTTTACAAACACTTGTTCTACTTTGCGAAACACGGTAATATTATTTTAAAAACTATCAATTGTACTTACTTGGATAAAATATTTAAATCGCGAAATATAACAATATTTCTTTCAACAATTTTAGTAATTTGTTATAGGTAGTCCAAAAATTATTATTCATAATTATAAACTATCACTACCTATGCGTATAATGTGGTATGTCCTACGTATACTGTTGTACTACTAATTATATGTAGGTACATAAAGTAGACTAAATGTTAACAAGTTTCATACTTTACATAAATTGTATTTACTTTGGGTACTTAACACTTATTCATATTTTTATCAAAATTAAAGTCTTAGAACTTGATATAAATAATTATTTAAATTGTATTTAATAGAATGGATTGCAGTTAAATACATTGAAGATAATGTTTTATATATGTGTCCTTCAAAAACAATAAAATCTAAAATAGAGATTGGAAAACAATATATGGTGAAATGGGTGGATAAAAAATCATATTTAGCTAAGGTGCTAAAAAAAGGAAGTAAGTTTTATATTTATTATTAATTTATATTGATAATTAAAACAATAAGACTATAAAAAATATAACAATAGGTAGTCTATATTAATATATATTATCAAATAAGTAATAGGTACTATAATACTTACACATTGAGGTATACTATACATAAAATTATCATTGCTGGTAAAGTAAAGAGGCACCTATCATACAATTTTTAAGTTTATATTTTTTTTAATATATTAGTTAATAATGGATTTTAATAAATACATGTTTTAATGAACATTAACTAGTTAAAAATATTGTGATTTTATTTTATTAGTAGGTAGGTTAAATATTTTCTCTTAACAATTACAGATTTTGTTTTATTTAATAGTATATAGTAGTTATTTTAAAATAATATAAAATATGTATTGACTAAGTTAGTAGAAACAACCTTTTCATTTTATATTTAAATTTTTAAGATAAAGAAAATGTACAGAAGTTTTTAGCTGGTAAGACCGTAAAGCCCATTATGGATGAACCAACTATACATTCAAGTAAGTGCTTTATGTCTTTATTTTTGATTTATTTAATAAAAGTTTTTATTTTTTTTAAAATTAAAGATCAAGTTGTAGATCAGATTGATGTTGATAAAATTGATGTACCAAAAAATAGCGAAACTTCTAAGTTGTTGTCTTATACCAGGGATGAACCACCAATAGTGTATTCCAGTAAGCACGTTACATCTTTATTTGTACTATATATTTTAATATTTAACATATTTATTTGTAATTATTTTTTATAAATTATAGGCCATGTAGTAGAACAGAATAATGTTGGTAAAATTGATGTACCAAGAACTAGTGAAACTTTTAAGTTGTTGTCTCCTACACTGGAAGAACCAATCATGTGTTCTAGTAAGCAAGTTGTGACTTTATTTGTATTATATATTTTAATATTTTAATATTTAACATATTTATATGTAATTATTTGTTATAAATTATAGGCCATTTAGTAGAACAGAACAATGTTGGTAAAATTGATGCACCAAGAACTAGTGAAACTTTTAAGTTGTTGTCTCCTACACTGGAAGAACCAATCATGTGTTCTAGTAAGCAAGTTGTGTCTTTATTTTTATTATATGTTTTAATATTTAACATATTATTTATTAAATATATATAAAATTATTTTTTTTTTTAAATTATAGATCATGTTGTAGAACAGAACGATGTTGGTAAAATTGAAGTATCAAGAAATAGCGATATTTTTGATTTGTTGTTTCATACTATGGATGAACAAATAATGCAACCTAGTAAGATTGTTATGTTTTTATTTCCATTGTATTTAATATTTAACATGTATGTATTTATTTTTTAATTATAGGTCAGGCTGTAGTGCAAAATGAATTTAGTAAAATTGATGCTTCAGAAAGTTGTGAAAATTCTAAATTGTTGTACCATAATATGGATGAACCAAAAATGTATTCTGGTAAGCATCTTGTGTCTTTATTTTTAGTATATTTAATATTTAAAATATTTATATATAATATTTTTTTTAAATTAAAGGCCATGTTGTAAATCAGAATGATGTTGGTAAAATTGATGCACCAGGAACTAGCGAAACTTTTCAGTTGTTGTCTCATACACTGGATGAACCAGTAATGCATTCTAGTAAGCGAGTTATGTCTTTATTTTTAAGTTAATACAATGTGTTTTACATAGGAACCAATATTTTTATCATACTGGTATGAATAGTGAAAAAAGTTCTTTGAATATTATATTATATAATAAAACCATACATAACTCATGTATCATGTATGGTATAATGCATAATTATTGAATTGAAACTATAAAAAATATTGTCCAAATACACTAAATAAATGTTCTTTCCCCTTACTTTGAAAAATTAATTTAGACATAAGAGCCCACATTATTGGATTCTTTTCTCTGATTCATTTTAACATGCCTGTTTTTATAGTTCAGATCATTTTATTTCTTTTTAAAATATTGTTATCTATATTATTTGTTCAGATTTTATTAAATTAACCACAACTTAGGTCAACTTATCGCATATATTAATTGATACCTTAAAGATTATAATAGTAAAATAATGTGAGAACAAAATGTGAAATACCTAGTGAGATAAACAATAATATATAGTACAATTTATTACAAAATAGACAAGTGTTACAATTTATTATATAGGAAAAGAGTTTAAAATTAAATAAACATAATTACAACTTGTCTTAGATGTAAATTGATTTAAAAAAATATTTTCTATGAACAAAATAAATCACAATTAAAAAAAAAAAATACTATTAGAGAAACTTATACAATGAGGGTGTATTTAGGACTTAAGTTTATGTAACTTAGAGTTGGATCACTTTTAAATGTATTTTAATATCACATATAAATATTTATTAGATGGGCATTGTGGTGATAATACTGATACGGTTGACGTTGGCATATTGGATATTGTGGAAGGAATCAATTTGCATCAATTTGAAAGCGATTCAATGTCCACTTCAACGAATACAGAAGTTTACAACAGTCCAGAGTACACACCATACCATGACCACTTAGAGTCAGAAGAGAGTGAAGAAGAAGGTAATCAAGAACTAATGAATGAATCACATACCGGTAATACAAATAATGCAATTGAATCAGTAGAGACAATTATTGTAGACAGAGCAAAAAAAAGTCAAATTACCAAAAAATTAATAAAAAATAAAAGGGTTTTCTGTCTATTTTGTGAACAATTGGAGACAAATTTTCCAAGACACTTGGAACGTAAACATGCATTAGAACCAGAAGTCAAAGAATTTATCTTATTACCAAAAAAAAGTAAAGAACGTGTTATGCATCTAGAACTTTTGAAAAATAAAGGTAATTTACAACACAATAGGAATGTATTGGAACAAAACAAAGGATCACTAATTGTTGGCAGGAGACCACCAATTTCTAGTGAAATTGATGCAAATAATTTTTTGCCATGCACTCATTGTTTTAAGTTTTTTAAAAAACAAAAACTATACCGTCATATTAATAGATGTCCGTTCAAAAGTACAGCAGTTGCAGATGGTTTGCCAAAACGCAGAAACAATTTAATGCAAAGTGCAACATTATTGCACGTAGCTAAAGATCACACGCAACTACAAAATGAAGTTTTTGTGTCTATGAAGTGTGATGATATTACCTTTGTTGCTCAAAGTGATGATTTGATATGTTTATTTGGCTCAAGACTTCTCAAAAATCACAGAGAAAGGCATTTAAAAAATTACATATCACAAAGACTCAGACAACTAGCAAAATTTTTACAAATTTTACGTGGCTTAGAACCTGATGTAAAAAATTTAAAAGATTTTTTGGTTCCAAAACATTTTAAAACTGTTGTTCAAGCTGCAAAAGAATTGAGTGGGTATGATGAAGAACACAACACATATGTCCATCCAACAAATGCACTTAAGATTGGACACTCGATATTACAATGCGCAGATATTCTCCAAAGTCAATTTCTTGTTACCGGTGTTCCTGAAGAAAAATTACAAAACTTAAAATATTTTACAAAAGTGTTTAATAAAGAATGGCGATATTCCATATCTTCTAATGCATGTGCAGATTTGTCAAAAAAAAAATTTAACAAAAGTGTCAGCTTACCAGATGCAAAAGATATAACACTTTTGCATAATTTTCTATTAAATCAGCTTGAAGAAGTGAAATCATTGATTGAAAACAATGAAATAAATCATGAAACATACAAAATATTATGCCAAAACTTACTGACCCAAATTATTCTACTTAACCGCCGCAGATCAGGTGAAGTCCAAAGAATAAAAGTTATAGATTACTTAAATAGAAGTAAAAATAAATTGCAAGAAGAAATCCAAAAATCACTTTCAGAAGTAGAAATAAAACTATCAGAAAGTTTTGAAAGATTTGAAATAAGGGGAAAGCGTGGAAGGGCAGTTCCAGTTTTATTAACAGGTTTAATGAAAGAATCTATAGATCTTCTTTTAAAAATTAGAAATGCCGCTAGTGTATTTAAACAAAATGAATACTTGTTTGCGATTCCGAATACTGCAGTAGGATGTTACCGTGGCTCTGATTGTCTGAGGAAGGCAGCAAACGAATGTGGATCATCTGCCCCAGAACTACTCACATCAACTAAACTCCGAAAACATATTGCCACAATGTCTCAATTATTAAACCTAAGTACAAATGACAGAGAACAGCTTGCCAATTTCATGGGTCACGACCTAGCAATACATAACGAATACTATAGACTCCCTAACGAAACATTACAAATTAGTAGAGTTAGTAAAATACTTCTGGCAATGGAGTCCGGTAATCTGCATGAACTTAAAGGCAAAACACTCGAACAATTTGATGATTTTTTGATGCCTTCCAATGCAATTGAATGTTCCTCTGATTCTGACGATAATGAAAATGTTACAGGTATTATTTTATAAACTCTAAAATATTAGGATTATTGAGTTATCTGAATAATAATCATGTTTTATTTGTTATCAGATTCTGTTGGTGAAAATGCATTAGATGTTGAATGGAGTGACGATGAGAATATTATAGATACCAGTAAACAACTCACATCAAAAAAGCAAACGTCAGTTACAAAAACAAAAACTCGAGTTGATTACATTAAATGGAGTAATGGTGAAATGGAAGCACTTAAACGTTTTTTTGGTAAATTCATAGCTTTACATAAAATTCCACAGCAGCATGATTGCCTCTTAGCCATAAAAAAGGAGCCCGCTTTGGGTAAAAGACCATGGAAAAAAATTAAATTCCAGGTGGCCAATATGATTAAAAAATCATTAAAATAGATTGTTTAAAAATTTGTTATTTTGAAGTGTGAAATATATTAATCTACTTAAATCTAAGGTGTTTTGTTAGTTATAATTTTGTTCTGGGGGGATATACCTCCCCCCTTAGAAGACTTATTTTTCTAAACATATTTGTGAGCAGGGACATTTTTAATAAAAATGTAATTAACATAAATTGTTTAATATATAAAATAAGATCTAATTACCGAGGTCTTTTTGCTAGTTCATTTATTATTTCCTTGGTGTCAATTTGTATATGATTATGAACAGATAACTTAGTTAATCTGTTCAATTGATCCTGTTTTATGACAAAATATGATTGTTAAATTAATTATTATTACAATTTAATGAGTTATTATTATTTACACATAGGTGTAAATAATATGAGACTTCATAATATATCCATAACATTGTACTCTTATACTACCTTTAAAGATGTCGGAGTCAAAATTACATCACGACACACTGAAATAATTTCATTCTGAATTTGGAACAAATGAATTTATTTCTTCCTTCTTTTTGCAAATTACTTTTTAAATAGTCATCACTATTACTGCGGTAGTTTAAAATGGCTCTAAAACTACCTTGATTTAAAATTATTACAACCTGTAACATAAATTACTTACAGGTTAATGAAACAAAATTATAATATCAATCATAATATATACAAAACTTTGTATGATTAAAAAAATACTAACTACTTACTAACGTCCAAAATCATTATGGCCACGCAATGCTTCTCTAATTCTTGACGACCACTCAATATTATACAATCAATAATTGATACGAGGCGTTTCTTATTGGATTTAATTTGATATAATCTAATTAAAATTTTAAAAATATCATAAATATATATTGAAAAGTAATAAATAATTAACATAACTCATGCCATTTTGTACCTATCGGAATCCAGTCGATCTCACTTATTAACAATTCTTTATGATAATATATTTTTAAAAATTATCTGAATCCAAAATGAAATATTCATGATAGCTTCTTTGTGAATGTGTACTATAAGTTGAAAATATAAACACAATAATAGATAGGTATATACAATCTACCAACATAGGCATATAAATAGGTAACTAATAAGAAAGCATGCAATAAGTGAGCATTTCAACTACCTGCTTAGCATTTTTCCACTCATTAAGGCTTTAACTACAAGTTGTCCTGTCCTAATAGCTGACTACTAATTCCACTATTGATTATATGACAGCTGATTAAAATTTATACTCAGCAAGCTGAAACCTCAAGCCATATTTTTTGTTTTTTTTTCGCTTATAGGAAATTTATAATTAAACAGTGTCCACACATTAGTTAGAATCTAAAATAATTTTTGTTATTGTAGTTATACAGTTTTTGATATAAAATTGTTGTTCTTACAAGATGTTTATCTTCATCATAAATCATATTTCTTTGTAAAAATAAACCTACATCATTTTTGTGACATATCTTGAATTCAATCTGTAGTACGCATTAGGTATTAAGGTTTTATAATTACTCAAGCATTTTATAACAAGCTCATGTGCAATGCACTATAATATGGAAATGTTAGTTATCAAATAAATATAAAAATATAAAAATTATTAATACATGCAAATATTTTGTATGCGTCAATAACTTTTATCAAAATGAGGAAAAGTAGGTAGGTACTTACACGGATTGAAAATTCAGGCGGCAGATCACAACCGTCACTATTCTCAGTTGAAATAAGTAATAACCTGAGAAGATTCAATATTACTGTAGGCTGATTTGCTTTTTTCTTGTTTTAAATTTTAAATTAAAAACAAAAAATGTATATAATTATTATAACTTAGGTAAACAAATAATATTACAAAAAGTTCAATTTTAAGTCTAACACTGCTCTTACCTCATCTTCGTTTACTAATGTTTTTTTTATTAAAAAAGAAAAAATAGTAGGTATTCTTCTTTTTGATAGTTTCATGTTCATCAGCGTTATCCACAGTAAATGTATACTAACAGTATTTAAAACACAAATTTAAACATACGCAGCGGCTGAGAGACGTCACAAACAGAGAACTAGGTAAAATTGTATTATTTTGAAATAATAGGTATTCAATGTTGGAGTTGGATGTTGGCACATGGTACGTGGGTAGTAACGGACTTCGATACGTCGTAGTGACTAATGCCAGTGTTGTACTGTTGTACACTTGTACAACAATCGTTTTGAGTCAGTGGTTATCAGTAAATAACTGATCAGTTATCATCTTAATTATAGATGCTTATAGCAACCTAATTTATCACTAAAACTAGTTCTATACTTCTATAGTATAAATCAATTCAAACATAGCCCGTGTTTAAATCTGCCCCAATTCCCCTATGCAGGTGCGCATCGAGAGGAGGGGGGAAAAAAAGTCGATAATATCGTTTGTAATATAGTTAATAAAAATAAAATATTTAGTAGAATAATATAATTTTAGTTTACGAATCTACGATGTCACTTGACGGAATATTATCTAAAATCGTAGTGAAAACTAATATTAGACTATTAGGTTATTATTGGGAGAGAACGCTGTTGTGGTTTTATGGACCTTGTTTTCGTAATACCTAGGTGCTATTTTTAATATTATCACTACGTAATATTATATTGACATATTATTATAATCACCGCGCTGCCCGCATACAATTTATTACTATACCCTGTTCCAAAAGAGAATACCAGGCGGCCAGTATATAAATGATATACAGCCATTGTGTAACTAGTGGCTAGTGGCCACGATTAAACATATACCTTATATCTTTAATCGTGCTAGTGGCTACTACTACGATACTGTAGTTCATTGTTTTATTATATTTATTACTTTATAACAGATATTTAACCGTGCTAATTCGGCCGATTATACTCCGATTAACTTTAATCAGAGACTGTGCAACTGGCCCTTAGTGTTTAATCGTCATAATAATATTATATTAGTCTAGATGGCGTAGTAATGACATAGTGACCACTGACCAGCCTGCAGTTCGCGTGTAATACTATACAAGTGTTATACTTTATAATGTAATATAATTTTTTTTTCAATATACCCAATTTGAAGCCAACAATTTAAAACGTATACTAAATAGGGGCATCATATTTTTTTATGTTTGATTCCCCATACATTGTCCCAACTCCCAATACGATTGGACCTGCCCCTTTGATGTGAAAATGTTTACCAAAAAGTTATCATCGGAGTTCATGTGTGTATGAAAGTGTGTTAGGGAAGTCATAATGCTAGAAGTCATAAGTGTATCTTAAAATTGCATGCATTTTTCTTTTAAATGTCAAGTTTTAAACTCAGAATTGCTACAGTTATTTTTTTCTAAACGTTTTAATGTCAACAAAAATGTTCTAAAACAGGTTTTTAGGGTGGAATCCGTAAATGCCTTAAAACTCATACGGAGTCCATTAGATACCGCACACTGGTATGTGTGTGTGCGTGCGTGTAATATTGAAGAAATAATATAATATTAATTATTACCTTTCCTGCTGTCTTTGTCTTTTTGATATTGGCTTTTGTTTCTACATCATTTTTTTCTTTTATTACTGCTTGCTTTGACATGTTTTGCGATAGATATACTTTCAGTTTCATGCTATTATTTAATAAAATTACAATACTATTATTATAATAATTATCAAATTATGATTTGTATTACACACACACACACATACATATTATACGCTCTACTGTACAAACATACTTACATCTTCGTTTGAAGAGCTTTCGGCAGATGCATTTGTTTAGTAAGACATTGTGTTTTTTTATAACTTAAATAAATGTACAGAAATCATAATGCAGCAAAACATTTCATAAAATCAGTGATAGATATAGGCACAAAAGTTTATAATCTTTATCAAATAAATATACCTATGGATAAATTAACTACTGATGAAGAGAATAAATTTCAAAATGTTAAAATATGTGAATGCTGTCTCAAGTCATTTAAAAAAAATAATTTAGTCAAAGTAAGAGATCATAATCATTT
>NW_019100670.1:0-34268 GCF_001856785.1 Myzus persicae | reverse complement strand
ATATATATATATATATGTATATGTAGAAAACGATTTTTGCGATCAAAGTTTAGGGCCCCGACTTTACCGACAGGGAAAACTCGTGTGAAACGCGACGGGAGCACGAACGGGGCGAGGCCCGAGGCCCTCGAGGGGGGTAAAACTCGAAGAATCTCAAAAAAAATCTCAAACACAGTAGTAGTGATAGCAGTGACGGTGATAAGAAACGGCGATCGCTGACGGCGGGGAAACGGAGCGTTTTCATTGGTTTTCTCTTAAGTAGATGCGAAATTAGTACACGGGAGGGCGCCCTCGGGTTCACGTTTTATAGTATAAGAAGATTGTAGTGTTAGTACACTATACTATTTCGATCGTGATGAATAATATTTGTATTTGCATAACACTGCTTGTATCGGAAGAATTTAATTCACGAACGAGCCAGACTAATAAAATATTTGACTATTCGTCGTAGCGATAAAAAAATAATAAAAACAACAACTTTAATGCCAACCATTAATGTCGACGAAAGCAAAGAATTTATTTTGTTTGCTTCCCATCATAATATTATTCTAGATAAGAATGCTCTGAATGTGAATAGTTTCTATTCAGTGTACAGCAGCAGAATCGAATATGTACATCATAATGATTTGTTCCGAATCACGTAGATTAAAGTGAATTAGAAAAAGAACAACAAAATTATAAACATGTTCCTCAAAAGTCTTATTGGCTATGTTGTGAATATGTCAAATACGCATTAAAATTAGTAGAATGCTAATCGAATTACAATATTTGGTGAATCACTTTTCACTCGTACTTGAATAAGACCACCTTTTGTCGCCACGAACATCGGCAAACAACATCTAACCTCCAGTAGGTGCATTATTTATGAAACTAATATTCATACTCGTACATAATATATTTTTTTTTTTCAAAATATTTTCATTTATGATTGAAAACTGGTGATAATATAAAACAAAAGCTGCGTATGAACAATTTTTTTTTATTTATCACTTAAATGTAACACTAAATAAATATTTAAAAACTTTTTCCAGAGTTTTTTTTTTTTTTTTGTCATGGTTACTCTGATAACACTCAAACTTTGAGCATTATGTTTATTTTATTTTATGGGCATTAACACTTATATTACAGCTAAATGAAGTATGTTCCCACAAAGTCATATTACTTCCAAGTACTCATTCGAAAATGATGAGTTTCTTTTTATTAATTTTTCTTCTGTATGTAGTTAATAAGAATTTCCAATCATCTATAGCCAAATACGTTTAAAAAATATTCATAATCTAATTGAAATATTGCAATAAGAATGCATTTCAAGTATGAAATATTTCAAATTTAGTACCCTGACAGTAATGTATGCTTTAAATTTGAATCCAGTGACAAACCCAGTGCCAGCCAGGTCAAGGACGCAATTGCCTCCAAGGCCTAACGAGAATTTTTTGTACGAGGCATAATATTGATTGTTCAGTGTGAATAACTAAATAAATAATAATAAAATACTATTTCATACAAGTTACGATAGGCAGAGTGAAGTCGGATGACCAAAGAAAAATATATTGCAATAAATACTGAAATTGTTATATAAAAAAAAAAAACAAAACAAAACAATTCCGGAATAAGACTGAACAGGATATCAGCTGTCGATTTTTTTTGTTTGAGCGATTAGAGTGATTCTAAATCGCAGTTAACCGTCCTGCAGTGATTTTAATGGCTCCACTGTGTCTATACTCTATACTGTCATATTTTCCTATATTGTCTAAAAATGTTATACCTAAAAGGCATATTATTATAAATCCAACGAGTCGCAGGCCAGTGTTAAGCTGCAACCGCCGGTAATAATATGATAATAATATGTGGCAAGTGATCGATCAAATGTAGTCTAAACGTTGTCCATGCGTTGTTTGTACTTGTATTTTTTTTCGCCAAGACCGATTGAAAAACTTACCGGTGTCGCCGAATTGACAGTGTGCCGCTTATTTTTAAGATGTATAGGTACCGACAATCAAGTTCAAAAACCTATTGTCTAATACAAACATCGTTATTATATTTTATCATTCCTTAAAGTTCACCGGACCTTTATCGATTTTTTATAACAATAATAATAACTTTTATCATTATTAGTGCTAATTTTCCAACAATACTGCAAAGATGTACACGATCGCTTCTAAAAACGGTACCTATACCATCCCATAAAAGCAGGGCACCTTCCTGCAGTTAAGAGGAATCAATAGTACAGTAAATAGTGTACCTAGTACCTACGAAAATTAATTTAAGTATTTTCAATAGTACCTGTGGTTCATTGAGCAGTTACAGAAGTAAAAACACTTATTATCAATATTTGAGAAGAGAAAATGATCTGTACCCACACAGCAGCCAATATTCGATGTTTTCACCATTTTTAGAGCTAAATAATATTGGACATTGATACGGTCGTCTTGTTAAAATGTTCAGTTAAGAACTCAGACACTTTGTGCGTACTATTACATGCACGATGTATGTATTTAAATGTATATAAGTTTTCAAATATTTTGGTGTATTATATTATAAATTATAATGCTATAAAGTTCGATGGGATTCAAATATTATTTTAAGAATCGTAAAATATTATGCAAAGTCAATTTAAGAAGGATCTCAGTGACTGACGCCAAAAATAATTTATTTAATTTCAATATAGCGTTTAGGGATATATATACTCGTATATAATACTTAGGGTTCTACATTTTCATGAAATCAATTTATAATTATACAGTAGGGAGTATAGTAAACGTCTCAACTTAGTTAAATGTTAAGTGGAAAATTTTATAGAAACATTGTAACTATAAATTACATAATAATTATCATCTCATGTATAATCTTCTCTACATTGTGATACGGAATTAAATATTTATAATTACTTATCAGGTATGAAATCAGTCTGACCATCTGGTGACGACTATACGAAACATACCAAAAAACACTAGATGTCCAATCATTTAATTAACTCATTGAAATAGACATATTGTCTTAAGTACACTAATCTATATACTCCAAAAACTATTTTTTATTTACTCGTTCAAATTTTGATTTAGATACATAAAGATTCTCAACAAAGGAATTCCAGCTCAAAAATGTAAAGCAGTAAGGGTTGTTCTCATTTGAAAAAAAAAAGTTAATATTTTCACTGGACCTCCGTAAGTGGTACGAAAAATCACAAGTATCTTATATGGTCTTCAAATTAATTAAAAAAATACCGTAGTTAGAATTCGGACATACGAATAAGAAATCACACCGAATAAATGATAAACCATTAAAAATACTGCGAATTCATTTTTTTAACGTTTCTCAAAACTTATTTGTACATATTATATTTTCTTTCCCTCCAAGTATCGAATTATTATACGTACAAGTGCTGATATTATTTTAATTTCAAGTGCTCACCACAACAAGCTTGGTTCCATGTCGAAAACATATTGAAGCATAATATAGTTTCGTCGTGACACGACGTCCTTAGACGACAGCTCGATAACGATAACATTACTTCTGGACTACATTCTGGGGGGACCGGGTGTTACCGCAGTTATAGTAACCTACCCTGCCTACGAATAAAATGACCGCCAAACATATACGAATAATTTTGGAGCATTCATTCCTCGCGTGACGTGTAAAACACATTCAGAAGTATCCGCTCGTCACAGTCATATTATTATATATGAGTATATAACTACCTAGATACTTTCGTGTGGTTGTACACCTGCACGAAATAATTTAACGACTGGTAAACCTACAACGATGTAATAATATTGGGATTTCACTAAAAAAAAACGCAGCATCGATCGATTTCGTGTTTATTTTTTTATTATTTATTTTTTTATTTGAATTGAGCCTCGGCAACTATGGCCATTGGCAACAAAGGGTATAACTCTAAATTATGCTGGTTGCTTTTGACGTACAAATCAGTTATGACGATATTCCAAATCATATGCGCCTATGATAACAATTATTTGAAAATCGAAAATTCGGCGTTTGCGTCCAAACAACTATTTTTTAACAATTTAACTGGAGTTAGAGGTTTTTAACATCAGTGGTGATAGTTAAAACGATATTTTTGCAAAAAAGTCTTAACTTACCGTCCATTATTAATGAGTACTAAATTTTGGCTTTTTGTTTTTTTATTTTAAGGATGAGTCAATTTTCTTCTTAAAAAAACACTCAAAAAGTTAGACGGATGAAAAGCTTACAATAAATTTTAAATGTTAAACATTATTAGATAATTAAATATCTGCACAAGCTTTGATATTGTTTTTGTAAAAGCACTTTTTCAGTGTTTGATTTACTGTTAAAAAAAACATTTGCTATTAGCTATTTCTCAACATCATAGGTAATCATAATATTGACCGGGGTTATCCTGTTTTCGCTCAGCACAGCAGCACAACACGTCTCTTTGTTTCCTTTTCTATATTTATGAAAAACGTTCATAAGCTCGTTAACAATCGTTTCGCGTTTGACCAGTTACACCGTACGGCATGGTACCTACCTAGCTGTCTTTTCAGAGCTTACCGAGCGGTGGGGTTTTATTTACGACCGTGTTTTTACATCATAATAATATTGTTGAGTAAGGCGCACGAGTCGTCGACTTGGGCTTTATCGGAGGGCTTTTCGTTGAAACAACTTTTTACAGATGCGTAACGGAGTCCCGGTGAATGAGGTATAATTTCGCCGGAGCCTCCCGGGAAACATATTTACCTAATGACGCAGAAGTTTTCTTTAAAATATTATAATGCCGCGCGGTTTGGTTAAGCGATTTTATTCACGACGATTATCGTTAACGTTGTTATTATCATTACTATATTAGACGGAAAATTTTAAACGAACTCGTCGTGGTTCGTACAAAGTGTGCCGTCTTGATGTCTAATGCGTTTTGTTCTCTTGTCGATTTCAATATCACGGTGCAAACTTTTTTTGCTGCTCGAGCGACGAATCTAGGTATATTGATTTAACAATGATAATATGTGTGTTTTGTTTGTGTCTGGCATCATCACCTCTTTCGGGGCAGTGAATACGCTTCTACTTCAGCATATTTTATGGTAGTTATGGTAGGAAAGTGAATTATATTGGTATTTTGGGGGGATCAAAGAAAAAATTTCAAAGAAGTATTTTTGAACTATTACGTCGATAAAAGAAACTTGGACATTTAATACGAGGTTCTTCATGAGTAGTTGGTAAATATAAAAAAAAAAATCGGTCAGTGGCTGTCGCTCTGCTGTACAGTTGGTGTCAGATGGGTATCTGTAATGGATGGTTTCAAATTTGAGTTCAATGATATTGTAATCATTGCATACGAAAAACGATTCTGAGCGAAGACGGTCTGTCAGCCTATATAATACTACTTAGTAATTTGCCATACTTCACAATATTATTGTGATTAAAGTTATTTATTTTACTATTAAGCATAATAAATACTACGCAGTAGATTTAATTACTTTTTGCCAAAAAAAATACATTTGAAAAGTCATTGTGTATATAAGATATAATAATATATTTTAAAAGCTTCAAGTACCGTAGAATAATATTTTTAATTTACAACAAAATAACATGAATCGTTATTCTTGGTTATTTAATTTGTAATTTTGTCCACATTTGAACATTAAAATACTGTGCTTATATTATATTTTTAAATTTTTTCATCACAAAATAACCTGATTTCGCGAAACTTTGTTCTTAAGTTTCAACCCTTAGCTATACAGTTTTTAATTTTAAAAAATGTTCAATTGCAAAATTATTTGTAAATTTTAAATCATATGTATTTTGTCAAAATTTGAACTTAAAAAAAAATCATACGTGTGTATTTTTGATATTTTTCAAGTGATATTGTAAATATATATCGGGATTCTTTGTATTAAATTGTCAAGCTTTTCGACCCAACATACGAAATTTCATTGACAAATATAGAAAAAAAAATAAAAAAATAGAAATTGAAAATGTTCGTAAACACCTCGAAACGAGTTAAAATATTTTGAAAAGCTTATAAAGTATAATTTGATAATATACTATAAAAATATATGGTATAAATACAATTTCTATTCAAATGCTCATAAAATTTGTTTTTCCGATAAATTTTTTTTTTGTTAAAGGTAGAAAAACTTATAATTAATCATGTATTGAGTTTTTAAATCCGAAATATAAATGGAAAATTTTTTAAAAATTTCAAACTCAAATAATTTGTAAACTTTCGTGATTATTACGAATTTTGTCAAAATTCCAAATTCAAACTATCATAAAAAATTATTGTGGATTTAAGTTTTTTTTAAATTTGAACTAGCAACAACTTACAAGGAACCTTGTATACATTTTCAAGTTCATCGACTCTGCCAAACATTTTTTTGAAATTCAAAATTTTAATGTTCTATACAGATTTTTATTTGAAAAAATATTCAAAATATTTTGCTGTTGAGCTATTTATGGATGTTCGAAATGTTCAATTTTTTGTCCATATACATCGATCAAATTTGTCTGCATGGTTAAAAATCTTGAGAAAGTAATACAAGGTTTCTCACGAGCTGTTATACTAGCAGTTATAGGTTTAAGGATAACATAGGCACGATCTTGTAGTTGAGAAATTATAAAATGATATATTTTTTTTAAAATCTATGTCCATGACAATTTAAAACAAGGTTTCTCATAAGTATTTCATACTCCACGTAATCAAAAATATAAAAATATACAAACACAGATTTGTCAAAGACAAGTACAAATTTGGACAAAATTAAATATTTAAACAAAGACTTCGATTTTTGGTATTTTTTGTAAGCTAAAAAATAATATTCATTGATACCTACACGAAATTTTTAAAGTTTATAGGCAGTTAATTGTATTTTATACAAACACACGATGAATTTTCAAATGCAATTTTTTTGACACAAAATTAATGTAACCTACTGTATTACTACTATAATGTCTTAGAGTAAGACAAAGTATATCTTTAATAGAAATATTATTATTAAAATATATACGAGTACTTAGTAATATATAACGTGTAATAGGAAGACGTCGTGACAAACGAAATAACTTTTGTCCTAATCACTATTTTTAATTTTTTTTTATACTCTAATTTGTATTGTTTCTTTTTGCCTAAATAATTTACTGACTATTGCATTACACACATAGTACACAATTTTTTTTTTTATTTTAAAATTTTAAAATTCAAAATAGAAAATTTAGAAATCTAAATTTTCGAAAACATTTGATTGTAAAAACATGTATAAAAATGTATAGTTTATTTTTTTAATTTTCAAAACATCAACATTTTTTGAAGTAAGGTCAATTAATTTGGAAAGTAATAACTTTTAAAAAAATATTTAGTTTATAACAACTACTGATTAAAAATTCTCTTAAAATATTTAAGAATAAGTTTATACTTTTCGAATTTAAAATGTTTTTACGACTTGATCAATTTAATTACAAAAATTATGAAATTTAAAAAATTGTATAAATTAACTATGTGATTTAAATAAACGATTTTACAATCGAAAATTTTCTAAAATCTAGATTTACAAATAATTTGCTATTTTGAATTTTTCAAAAAAAATTAATTCAGATTTAAAAATTTTAATTTTAGTATGACAAAATAAAAATTAAAAATTTAATGTTGTACGTGCTGCGAAATAGTCAAAAAATTATGTATGCAAAAAAATAAAATTGATCAGAATAAAAGTTATTTCACTTGTAAGAAATATCTTGTTACAACCTGTTTATATAGACTGACAGACCTTCATCACCGTAAATTTATCGATTATTAGACGATGTGGTTTTTGCGATATATTACGTTGTATTATTATTACATACCTTTAGTATCTATTGGTTATTTTATTATTATTATTTTTTTCTAGTTTGGTTTCATATTGGACCACACCTAAGTTTATATTGTATCGTAACTACATATAAAATGTTATGTATTTTGGTAGATTCTAATCAGGAGACAAAGACTCTTTATTTGAAATTTAAAGATGCCACGGAGTACTATAATTACTTCTTATAATATTATTATGTATACAGAAAACAATGTAATTTTGTTTTGTTTCGAAACCACCATTGCACTATCGATGTTATTTTATTCAAGTTCAGAAAGTCAAAAATATATTTGTAGCGTTATTTTTTTCTTCGCAGGTGGGTAAGGACTTAAATATCCAAGTTAATCGATGGCTATTATTCAGTAAGCATATCATATCCGTGTTGGAATGTTAAAATGTTCAAAATATTATTATCGTTTGCGGGCCATAAAAATAAAAATTACCAGAAATAATAAATTATAATCATTCATTAAAAATATATACTGATGGCACATAAACTATAATATACAAAACTTAATTTGTTGTAAAACAAAAAGGAAAAAACGACCGAAAAATAAAAGTTTTGTTAGTAGAAGTATAATATAATATGTATTCATATTATTATAATACCCATGTATATAATATATATATATATAATGTATATTATAATGACTATATATATATATTATATATATGCGCGCGCGTGTGTGTGTATATACATGTTTAAGTTCTGAGTTCCCCGCCGTAATACCTCTTTGCACGTATTATATACCATCAACGTGCCAACTCCAAGTTTTTACAATAAGTTATAACAAACTGTTTTTACGGTTATAATTTATAACTACAGTGAGTAAATACCCCGTTATTTTTGCAGGAAAATCCTATATAAAAGTTGAATAGCGATTTCATAGGTCTTCATTTTGTTATTGTACCTAAATCCGAGTCAGTTTTTGAAAAACAAAACAAAACGGGAAATCGGAGTTAGGTATACAGATACTTCATACATGATATTATATGAAATCATAAAAAGTCGTTATTTTAGTTGAAGTGTTATAGGCGGTAGTAAAGTTAGGACAGTTAGATATTTAATATGCCTACTATTAATTAACCAACATAAAATTAAAAATCGGAAAAATTTAATTTATACGAAAAAATTGTAAAGTTAATTGGCCTTAAAGTCTGAACGTCATTGACGTTATTATCTGATGAGAGCTTTTCATAATACGAATGACTTCACTAAAAACGTTTAAGGTAATTTACACTAAGACAGATGTGAACAAAAACCACATATCAGACCTTACAAGGGTTCTTTTAAATAAAAATGTTGAAATAAATGTTGGTATTAAAGAGGTATAATATGTTAATACCCATACCTATCTGCCTACATAATATATTGAAAACAAATTAAGTAGGTATCACTAATGTTCTACGACTTATATAAATCATAAGTAATAAGAAGCCTACTGATATTCTGCACAGAGTACATAGGTACTTGAACTGTTATAGTGTAGGCAAATGCTCACATAAAATATTCAATTTAAAAATAACCTTTGTAACTGTTATGTAATATTTATAAAAAATGTTTACTGTCAATAAAAATAAAGCCATCGACAGAAAGGGAAAAAAATCTACAAACTAAAAAATGTAATCCGAAAGTAACTATTGTATATAAAATAATATATCCGATAGAATAATATGATAACTCGTGATGAAATAAAATTGAATTCTGTACCGTGATAGTGAATAATTTCATATTATTTTGAATATTTATTTCAGCCCAGGACGTGTGTTCTTGTTTTCTCCAGCCCACGCACATCATAGAAAAATTGAGTTCAGCAGGACCTATAGATATTGTGTGTCATAAGCTTTAATATTGTCATCCATTGAATCGACTTATAATCAGAAATTCAGAAATACCTATAATTATTATCGAACATTATCGATTACATTCATATATTTTTATAGAATGGTTGAAATATGAGTAGGTGCGGGTATAATTTGTCGAATATTAATATTTAAAAGGGTGGGCTTGGCAAGTGGGTACCGCTCTGTTTTACATTAGGTGTCGAGTGGTTTTCTGTGATAAATATTGTGCTCGATTTGAATCGGATGATATAGAATCGTTCTGTACGAAAAACGACTCGAGAGTTAAGCCATATATAACTAAGTTTATTTTATGATATTATTGCTATTAAAGTAATTAATTTTACTACTCAATTAAAGTAAATATTTTTGATTTTTGTTAACAGTTTAAACTACATGTCATGAGAAACCTTGTTTAAGACATTCAGTCCATAGCAATAGATAAATTGGACATTTTATAAATTTTAATTAGAAAATGATTTGCAATCAGTAAATCTGAAAAATAGTGTACACGCACAGAATATCCCTTGACCATGAGAGTTAACATTCTGATTCGCCAATCGACAATCCAATAAACGTATATGCAGCTTTATATTAGCCCCAAGACGTTGGCAATAAGTAAAGGGAAACGAGGAAGCAGACAAAGCAGCCCAAAGTGAAACCCAAACAGCTGCATAGTACTTTCTATTTTGTCATCAGTTGACATGCGCAGAAGTGTTGTTAGATACTACTCGCGTTTATGGAACTCGGAATGGCACCAAGTAACAGAAAATGAATTAGGATAAATCAAACACTCAGCTGATCTCTGGTCGAAATTCAAGTTGTAACGGAAAAATCACATAGGTGTTAAGCAGACTCAGAGTTGGTTACCTAGAGCGAGAGTCACAAGTGGACACCTGCAGATTGGAAAAACAAAACATCAGATATCATATTTTGCATGCCCCCCCCCCATGCAACACAAAGCTCACAGACAGGCTCTGATTTACGCAAATGCAGATGCAGATGGTGCACTTGTACTTGTCCCTCAAATTATGCCCCCCCCCCCAAAAAAAAAAAAAACTGTAGAACATTTGATTTCCAGTCTTATTTATATAATTTAAATTATGTGAAACTCAATTCAATTAATTTTCAATGTTTAAATTTAGTATGATTTTGTAATATTATTTAGTTATTTACGTATTAGTATTATATGTATATTATAATATGTTCATAATCCTTAATTTACAAAACCAAGTAACTAAATTGCATTTATAGCAATTACATACAATTTAATAATGTACAAATATTTTATGAGTTAAGACTTTGTGAGATATAGGTACTTAACACATTAAACACAAGTGTTTTTTTTTTTTAAAACTATTACCAACGTTTCTTCCTCCGCTTTTTGCAGAGTGGTTTCAGGGACAATTAATAACCGGGGCAAAAAATAAATTCGCGCACTTGGCCCAAAATTTCATTAAATCAGGCGCTGCCCATAGAGCCCATAAAATAATGTCGAATTCCAGATAACCTGTACGAATAGCAATACGAGTATAATAGGACTCTGAATTATGATTAAAAAAAAAATCAAATTGTATATGCAACTTCTTACATTGTAAATCTAATCATCCGAACTGTTCAAATGATTGTCGGCTAATAACTCTGTAGTCTATGTCGAGTAGACGATAAAAAATAAAATAAACAATTATGTAAACATTATAAGGGGGCCGAATATTATTCCGGACAAAATAAGTGGAGGGATTATGCCATTCCCTCCCACCAACTACCGCCACCGTCTCGAACTCCTGACGTTTGAGCATAATATTATAATATAAACCGCATCTCTGTGATGCGATTAATTATTTTATATTATTATAGTTCCCAAAGTACATTATTATTATACCTGCTATTAGATTACAGGTAAAATAATATCGTAAACTCTCTGCGCGAGTTTTCAATTTATGTTGCGGATCGCCATTTTACCCATATTATAACTTCTCTCGAACGTATAGTGGCATAGGTAGGTAGTCGAAGGTGGGTAAGTAATAGTGAATTAAATTCACCGTGTTCAAGTGTGAAACATTTGTTACGGCGAATCGGTCGGTCGGTGCTGCGCATAAAGTTTTCTATGAAAAATTTACCCGTCGACCTACACTGTTCGCAGTTTATTATAATTTGGTCCCCATCGTAGGTGGGTAGTTCGTATTAATTTTAATGTACATTGCGTAGTGAGTAACAACCGCGGTGGTAAAGTCTGACGAAACTTTGTTGCGATATTGTGTGCATTTTTTGCGAAAAGTTTTTTGTTTCGAACACGAGCCTGCTTTCAGCCGATGAAATCGTTTTAGTATATTATATAATAGGTAGGTAGGTAACTAAAGCGTTTTACGAGCAATAAACGCTCTATACAATACCTGTTGGCATTTTTATGATTTCTTTTTGAATTGTTGTAGAAATTGTAAAACGAATACATACAATCAATTATTTGCTATTTTCGTTCATATTTATCGTTTTTGTTAACAACCATAAACCGTAGATTCATATTTTCACCACTGTTTTTCTGTCCACGATGAATTTAATCAAATGCTGGTTATTGAAATTTTCAAATATAATCAACAACCACATTTTTAAATGTTAATGATATTTTATAGTGATTAAGTTGTAAGGCGACAAACTTCTGATTTTCTAATGAGAGCCCTCCCCCCTCACACATTTTTTTTTATTATAAATTAATATAATTTAATTATTTTTTCGAACATTTTGAAGTAGGTACCCAGTTTAAAACTTGTAGTTTCTCAGTTATTAGAAAAAAATATGTTTATAACAAGAACAATAGGGCTGAAAAATGATTTTACAAAAATATAAATCACTTTGATATTTTGTTTAACCTGATGATTAACCCGTTGATAGTTGTGATTCTCGAAATTTTTAAATGTAGAAATATAAAAACGACATTTTAAAATTCAAGGGATTTTTGTATTACTTAAAGCATGTCCTGTGATGATACAAGCTCCTGTTTTTCAAATTTGAAAGTGAAACCATCTTGTTTAATGTAAGTTCATATAGTTAGATGAATCGTTTTTAGAAAAATTTTGAAATACTTAGTTGAAAATGTGAAAGTGTAGTTTCTCAGTTATTAGTAAAAATATATTTATAAAAATGATAAAAAAAATAATTTAAAAAAAAATTAAAAAATGAAAATGATTAAAAATGATTTTGTAAAAATCTTTTAACTCGCTTTCATTTTGTGTGTTGTATTTTTTTAACAATTTTTCGTTTTAAACACGCGTCTGCTACTAGCCGATGAGATCGTTTTCGTATATTATTATAGCTAAGTACACCTACAAAGTTGTATAAGCAATAAACGCATGATAATTTATAACAGCCATTTCTTATGTATGATTTCTCGTTGAATTGTTCAAACGTTTCTGTTATTGTTCAATGTTTTGCTTGCAAAACTACTACCAAATAAGTTATACGTTCTGCAGAGTTAAAACTATTTAAAGTTTAACACTTATTTGCTCATTACGGAAATGTTATTATTGTTATATTGCAATATTATTGTAATCAGTTGTCGAGAACTTCATGGGAAAATTTAGTTCAAAATAAAAAAAGTTTTGTACGACTTTTTACAAACAACAAAAGAAATAAAGATGTAATTGTATTTAAAAAAAAATTGATTTAAAAAAATATTTAAATACATGAAATACATTAAAATTTAAACTGCAGAAAAAAAATTTAATCAACAAAGAATTAAAATAAATTCTCTAATCACTAAGTTTTAGCTCTCGTGACTTTATAATTTGTGTTGTAATTTATTATAATCATTATATTGTGGTGAATTACAGCTGTTAAATGCATAATTGGTCATATTTATACCTAGACCTTATAGTTGAAATTATTTTTGAAAAAATCCTTATGAAAATATATATACAATGGAGTTTTTTCTCAGTAAATACAGAATTATTATTATTATTATTAATTAGCATGTGTTTTAAGTGAACAGTTTCCACAGCATTACAATGAGATAACCCAATGAACGGGTTACCTAAAAACAAAATTATTTAGGTACAGTGCATACTTTTTGTATATTCAATCGTTTGGTAGGGAGGAGAAGTGATTCAAAATAACCATTATTCTGCTGTCGCTTATCATATTTTAGTTTGATGTGGAAAGCAAGTGGTGCAAATTTCACATCGGTCACAGAACTAGAAGTGAACTTTGGTAAAAGTTGTGGTTCATTGTTTCTAGGTGAAATAAAGCAGTAAAGTCAGTTTAATGTCTCATACATTTTGAATTTCACGAATAATACCAGAAAAGTGCACAGGTATTATTAATTACTATAATTTATAATTGTTAAATCGTTTTCACGCTAAACTAAATAATTAAACTTTTTCTTGCAGTTTTCCGTACTTTCTGTTGAATCATTGTTCAATTTATAATACTGTTATGGACTTCTGGTACACTTGGTACATTATGACCAACATAAATTACTTTTCAGTACAATTTCCCGGAGTATATCGCTATGGACTTATTATTTATTTTTGAAGATTTTATACTGAATACAAAAAAAAAGTGATTTTATAAAATTGTCTACAATATATGCTTATATATAGCACTTTATTTGAATATTCTACCATCCATAAAATATGTATACATACAGGGCTATTGGAATCAAAGGGTTCTATGTGATAATATCAGAATTGTTCAGTGGAGCGATTTTAAGGTTTAAAAATAAATTTAAAAAATGTACCTCCACCCAAGCGATATTAAAATGTTTGACGTAACAAAAATCATCAATATTCCATTCTATCAATTTAGTTTTAAGTATCGCAACAAAATTCCTTTTAAATACTCAAAAATAACTTTTAAACATCAGGTTTGGAAACAAAAGGTTCTGCCAATAAAACATATTGATTCCAAATTAATTAATTGTACATAACCTGCCTACAGGATACTCTTTAAGTATGATAAAATATTATAAGAATTTGAAAATGTGGTCACTAGTTAGTATATACGTTATATAGATATACGTTTACAATTTTAAGTTCCATAAGGGAGAGTCACGGTGTATATGAGTAAACAACTTTTTTGGTGGTTGCTAAAGCTATGTACTTCTCTCCCCACGATCGTTGATATAAATCACTTGAAAATGTTTTGTTTCTTAATTATTCCACTTGTTTCCAACGACCATTAATTATTTAAAATTTACTATTCGAAATCTCGATAACAACAATAATATTATACTAGATAAATTTTTTTAGAAACTTCAATTTAGGTTGCCAAGTCAACGAAAACAATATCAACCGAGTTTTAAATAATATATTTAAAATGTCAAGTTAATAGTATAAATGGAGAAAAATGTTTTTATAACTCGGTTTAAAAATAAGTTATATTTAACAATGGTTTTTTTTATATGCATTAGTTAGCGAGATATACACAATTTAAAGGTTCTGTGTCAAGAAAAATTAATTAATCATAATTTTAGGTATATTTCGACAGAATTGTTTTATTCTGATACGTTTATGTTAGTATGAAAGGCATCATCGAGTTATTCAATGTTGGTCCTTAACTTTGGTGAAATGGTCTGAAAATAACTGCCAGAATATCGATAAATGTATAACCATGAGCTACACCCTAATAAAAGTACCAATTGATTTTTAATGATTCTATATCAGGAACAACTCAAGAGTCAGTACTAAATTTCAAAGATTTTTAGGTGATATTCGACTCTAAATCTAATTTCTCAAAAACCACACAGAAACGATTAAAAACAAAATGCATAGTAACGAAGGTTCATCAAAAAAACATGTCCATAATGTAACGACCCAACCACCCTCACACGTCACAACACGTCAGTGGTCGTTTAGATATCAAATAATGCACTCTAAATTTGGATTTACAAAACAGTTAAACTGAACGAAACTATTGACTTGGTGCAAAACAGTTGTCTACGTTTTATTTCTTATACATTTTATATTCTCAGGACTATTTACGATCCATACCATAATTGTTTTGGTTTCGGATTCTGAGCGTAGCTATTTTTACCACATCGATTATGGTTTCGATGATCTTAATATCCAATCCGAACGTGCCCAAACGACATAACATAATATATTAGAATAAATTATGATGTAATATCACGTCAACAGCTAATCTACATTTCATTATTATTATTATTATTATTATTATTATTATTATTGTTTTCATGATATTTTAATGCGTATACGATTTTAGCACTTGCTCTTATATTGACGCCTACAATACAACTCAGCTGCTCGTATTATATGGAACAGAAAAATAACATAATAACATAATATAGTGCTTACGAACAAGTGGAATGCTGATTTTCTCCGAGGCCGACGTTACTATATGGTATTATATTATATTATGTTTATTATTATAGCTCTGCGCCGCGGCAGCAGATAATATTATGACCGTTCGCGAAAGACTTGAAAAATGTAGTTTGCAACAGTAGTGTGGCGAGGTACAGATAGCTGCTGCACAGCTGCGGCCGCCGTACATAACACAGCTTACGACGTCGGTGACTCTAGACAGCGTAAAGAATATCCTCCCATTATTTATATACTCTGGAACACATCATATTATATTATCACGCACATATAATATAACTTTACATAACGCACATTATACAGGGTGATCCGCCGAGCGCGGCCGTCCCGTTCGTTTCCATCGGTAATATTCGAAGTGTTGTCGTACAAAACGTGATTTTCGGAATGATCTTTAAACATGACACAGGTGCCTACTATACATTGTTGTTATCAAACTCTTGAGATTTTTTATGCAAGGAGTGCGTCCTGCGCGGATGTAAAAACGTCTTCGTATACCAAACGAGAACTTTCCCTCTCCACTGTAAATTATTCAGCGGGTGATTTTTCTGAATACGGTTGTGGAATACTCATAGTTCAAAAATCGTAACGAGTAGATGTTTTAGATACTTGATGATGTCTATATAGATCAAGAGAAATTGTCCTCAAAAATCGTTTTACATAAATATGAAACATATTATATATTATGTTGTACTGGATCTAGTATTTATTATGGTTGGACCATTTTCACAAATTATAACTGTTGATTGATTGATATTACCCACACAACCGCGAAAGTCGTTTAAACTACTACGCTATTATTATAGGCGTGATTGGTCTACATATAATATACAGGGCGATTCGCCGACAAGGTCATCAATTTTTTCTCCAATAACGCAAAGTAATTTAAAATATGATTCTTGGAATCATTAAATTCATGTAAAATGTAAATAAGTGACAAATTATTTTCGAAATTCTTGAAAAATTTTATACTACCTAAACAGTGTCCTTAATACAAGTCTTAATTATCAAATAAAAACCATCCTCTTTTACTATAAATCATTTAATTTTTCTGAACATTTTGAGTTACAATATTATATTGTAGACAATTTAAATGAAAAGTTGTTCAGTTATTGAAGCTAATTATACATTAGACTTATTGCAGGTACTCATACAAAAACTGAAAAACATAATATTGTGATTTCGGGGAAAAAATTTTCCTTGCATACGGTTTTGGTACATTTAATGTATTAGATCAGCGTTTCTCAAAGTGTGGGTCGTCAGTCAATTTTTGGTGGGTCGGGAACATTTTTTTGAATTATATAGATTCCAAGACATTTATGTGAGGTACTTACCTCATTATAAAAAGTACATTTTAATTATATTAATTATATTTTTATTCATATTAATTATGGGTAAACCTATACAAAAACAAAATACTTAATAAAAATGTATACCTACGTATTTATATAGGTAATACAAATTTAGTTTTTCACAAATTGTTGAAAAGTGAAACAATGTGGGTCGCGAAAGATTTTAGGTATTTTAGTATTTTAGGAATTTAGGTCACGCTATTAAAAAGATTGAGAACTACTGTATTAGATCTTAACGCAATTTTGATAATTGCACGAGCCTGACAGATACGACGTCGCTAATCCGCAGCCTATTTCGTAAAACTATAATATAACATGGGTATGATGAACGGAGAATTTAATAATACTCGTAATCATTGATCTGGAAAATTTTAAAAATAGTTTTTCTATTCCACTGTACTATGCAGTGTAATTCTTTGAGGACGATCATCCTTTTTTTCTTCAATAATGCAAAGTTATTCAAAATGTGGGTTTTAGGAATTTTTAACAGAAATTAAATGGGTACCATATTATTTAAAAAAATTTGTTTGTGCTATGAACTAGTGTCTCGTGTATGTATAAACTTCGTGTTTTTCAAATAGGTTCAAACCTTTTCTACTGTAAATTGATTAGCGGATAATTTTTTTGAAAATTTCAACATATCAAATAAGAATTCAGACGAGCCCTTTTTGAGATATTTAATTTTGTATATTAAGGACAACACCTAAATCAATGTGATAATTGGATTGGGAAAAATAGGAACTATATTATGGTATAGTTTGATACATGCAAATTGTAAGAATAATTTATTTAAGAAAATTAACATTGTATAATCAAAAACCAAATAATTAGATTTTTTTAAGAAAAATTATTCTTTATTTTAATGGCGCATTAAATGTTTCGCGCGAGTGGTCTCACCGTAACCGCATTAGATGTTTCACGTTAAAATTGAAAATTTCTGTTGCCTTTCAATAGCTCAAAAAAAGGCGAAATATTTTGAACATTTTAGGAAAACATATCATCGTAATATCGATACATTCATCACTCCTCTCGGAATTTAAAATGGCGAGCACGCTTAAAAAAATCACCTTGTATGTAGCGCGGAATCTGATGTTTTTCATTTTTTCACCGCGAGCCAAGTCGGGTTAAACGCAGCTAGTAACGATGATGATACGACGTAGATATAGTGTAAAAAGGTTCGTTCTTGTTTCCCCCCCCCCCCCCCCGAAAACCGTTCAAGCGAGCGAATCTCTCGGGTATCATCATATTATGAATAACGATTCTACGCGAACGACATAAATACACGGTAAACGAGTTTATTATATTAATTTCAAGAGTCATTTTCGTTTCAGTAGTTCGACTATTTGTTTTTTTTTTTTTACAGAACACCAAACCCAGTGACGGGTATGGAAAACGATTTCCCCCGTTACGAACAATGTAAATAATAATATAATACGTGTACCGAACTAAGTGCCGCCCGTGTGCCGCCTATGCCTGTACGCCGCACAGGAGCGTACGATCGAGCAAACGAATCGTTTTGGTCGTCCGATTCAAATGATCCGCTGCACCGTGCCCCATACTAATGACTCGTTTTGCCCTCGACCCCCGGGGACGGAACACCCCCGTGGAATTTCATTAACCACGTAGTAGGTGGACGTCGATTAATATTCCCCGGCCCTCCGCAAATGCATTTATGCGATACACGCTCACCCCGTCCGTCTCGCCGTTAAAGTCTATACAAATCACCACCGATCGTTCAGCTCTACCACTCGGGCCCCATCGGGGTAGACTGCACCCCGAGGCAGTAACGCATCGCCAACTACTAATTGTACGATATATTATTCTGCAGGAGTATGTTATGCCTGCTGCGAGAAGTGGCTCGAGCGATAGTGACGCAATTATTCTGAACGTATAGACAAAACTGCTGTGTTTATGCCATTTTCAATACATATGCTATCAAACGAAATCAGATTTAAACTTCTCGTCGCGTTTTATATGGCTGCACGTTGATCACAAAATATGGAATTACAATTCTCAAAAGAATTAACTATAATTTTAATCAAAGTTAAAAAGTTGTAAAAATTCGATATACTTAGGTGTTATAATATTGATGTTCTCATTCTTGTCAAAAATACTTTTCAATGATATTTAAAATCGATATTTATATCCTTCAACTAAAAAGTATTTAAATAGCTTTTCTGATGAACATTTAAATACAAATACTTTAAAAAACTCACGTACTTACATAAATTTTAAACTAAAATTGTTTTCCTCGCAACATGTTTGAATCGTTTGCCGCCGAATATTTACCATTGCCGTCTAGGGGTGTTACCCATTTGTGGCAAAAAAAAATGAATTCGTTTTGGGTATAGCCCATTTGCGTCAAAATAAAAAAGGTATATTTTTTCCAACAGCCCACTCGCTCCAAATTTGCCTGGTATGATTATAATAAAGTAATATATTTTTTATTATATACAATATTGTATTAAAAATTTTTTTTTTTTTTAATTGATCTTGAGCTTCGGCGACATGAGCCATTAGCTTTATAAATTACATTCTATATTGATATTTTACATTTTTCTTATTTTCTAAGGTTTAATTAGTTTACAATATTAAAAGGGGAGTTTTGGAACTTATAACTAATTTTTTTTTTTTTTAAATGCTTTTATCGATTTTGATGCTTTTGAGGAATGATATGACGTTTTCTGAATTGCAGTCGGGTCCGATTATTTCGTACAGGTTCGATGGTAATTTGTGTTTTTTCCTTTCTTCTTCATTTGATTGTATTTAAATAAAATTATAATTAATTAAACTAATGCTTTTAAAATAATAATCAATAAAAGCTGTCTAATACACATTTTTTTTGAAACAATAATCAGAATAAATACAAATTGTTTTGTAAAAACTATAGGTAATAAATTATTACGAACTATTTTAATTTAAACCAAATAAGTAATAATAGTTAAAAGTACTTACATATTCTGTATTATAAATTACAGACATGACGTCTTTAAAATATAACAATTAACCAAGTCGTTAATTTAAAATATTTACGTAGGTTAACAACCGAATAAATATGACACCTGAACATATGGAAAAATATAGCATCTTCAACTCTCAATATTAAAAAATTTAAATTTTTTATGTCTCAGAGTCAAAATGTTTTAATTTATTTAAAACTCTATTGAGTATTAGCTATTGCTAGTCGTCAGCTTATTATTCACCGAAAGTATTGTGTACATGTTAATTTGTTTATTTTAATTTAAATTAACTTAAAATATACATGATTTAATTCTTAAGTTTTATTTTATTTCGACAGTATTTAAATTTGATATTATTTTTTCTCAATAATTGAATAATAAAAATATGTTTTAATTTGTTAAATCGATTGTAAGTATTGGTTCTAAATCGCTATTATTACCTATTATTCTTTTATTAAAAGGTTATCAACTAATTATGTTTTCACTATTTCAAAAGAATACGACTTCTGATATAAACATAAATTTACTTTGTCCCCCATTTATGATTTGAAAATAAGAAATATTTAAAAAATGTAAATAATTGAATAATAGTTTATTTTCGCCAAAAATTAACGTAACATTCTGTTATTTCTTAATAATTTTAAGGGCATATTCAGTGCATATATTTTCTATTGCATAAATGCATACATTATGAGTTTTTTAAATGCTTACAAATCCAGACTTAAGTAATAATTAGAGCTTGGATTGTATTGTCCTTACAAAAAATAAATTTATGAACTTAAACTCTAAACGATTGGCCGGAATATTGACTATTGATTTGTGAAGAAAACTAGATAAATTTGTGAATTATTTTATATAGTCTAAGTAAAATTTGTAAATGTATATTTCAATGTTACACTTTTATTTTATTTTCTTAATATACATATAAGGTTAGGTAGTATTATCATAAATATGTTAATAAAGTGACCCAAGAACCTCAAAAAATGCAAACAAATAACCTCAAAAAAGTTCTTTGGTAGTATAGCTTGTACTTGAAACACATTTGCATTTTGGAGAGCATAGTGTCAAGCATTCCAGAAATAAGATGCAAATTTACCGAAATCTGATTCTTATTACCTTATTACCTGTAGTTTTGTGTGCTTTAAGGGACTAGTCAACAACACAATAGTATAGGAACGGATTTGTAGTTATATGTTTAGATCAAATAACAATAAAAGTTATCTCTGTTGTGAAATTTAAAAAAAAAATTTGCTCACGTACTACAACAATAACATAATATTATCTGAATAAAATTCCGCTCATATTTCACTGTACGTCGTATTTTTACATAATTTATCGATAAATTAATATAAAAAACCCTATACTCGTATTTTTAGTTGAACATTTTTTGTTTTTATTTTCATACAGAACGAAAAACGTAAAAATATAATTAAAACAAAAAATATTTACCTACCGAATTTTTTCATTTGCTTTAACGTAGTTATGCGGTAGGTATATGCACCGGTTATATTATATCATTATAATTAACTTTGCTGTGCAATTTTTTATGAAATTTAGCGAGAAAAGAGATGCTATAAATAAATTAAAATTCGAACACGGCGTTCCTTTGTTGTTTTTCATATTATTAACATAACATTCTGTACATGAATTATTTATTAATTAAATAAAATAAATATTTTATGAAAAATTGGCAAATTATACCTTTTTTTTATAATATTCAGTGTGTCATACTGTCATGAGCGCCTGTAGAATGCATCATCAGTTCATATTTTATTATGTTATGCATCTAGTAAATATTAAATAATGTGCAAATGCGAAAACGTTTTAGTTGCACTTGTATTGTTCGTAATATTCGTGTGCCTAAGGATATAATATACATATTCATAATCTGAGTTTGTCGGTACGACTTATAACTTTCAGGTATATTGTTACTATAATATGTTTGCACAAAACAGTCACAACTATTCTGTTCATTCAGCAAAACAATATTATAGCAATAATTTAAATAATTATTTTAATGACGTGTGTACCTATTACGAAAATATTACATTGCAAAATGCATAAAATTCATTTATGCAATATCACTCAATTCCAACTCCTAATGAACTCGTCCAGAGTTAAAATTTCGTATGAACAAAAAATAATTAACTGTTTGTAATATTCAGTTTTTGAAATTTGAACCAACTTATGCAAATTTGTTATTATGTTCTTATTTTCGATAGATTTCAAATTTATTTCTAGAAATCCGTTTTGCTTTAACGTTAATCTTGTCCGATATAGGTGTATCGAATTAGATAATTGATCGTTTACTACAATAATTTATTATTGGTTCTAGTTTTTATAATATTCAATTCAGGGCTTGAAATCGATTTCAAAATTGATTTTAAACATCGGCAAAAAATTGTTACAGATCGTTAAAAAACTCGTAGTAATATTAAAATTCAAAATGTTTGTTAAGGATATTTAGAATTTATATTGAAATTGAAAAAAAACCATTAAAAGTGGTAATTCATTTAAATAATAATCGTTTTGTAATGTTCATATACAAACTGATTATCAATTTAAAAGAAACAATAAAGCAATGATATAAAATCGTAACAATTTAAAAGACGATGAAGATAGGTATTTAAAATTTAAACTCAAATCAAAAATAAAAAAAAATCCGAACACATAAAGTTTAAATATCAAACTTTTAAATTAAATCAGATAAAACTAATATCGATTAATGAGATTGAAATTAAAATGATGTTTAATTCGATTTCGTGCCTTGGATAAATTATTTTATTTTATTATTTTTCAGGTTTTACTGTAAGCAAATAAAGTATGGTCATTTTGGAGCATTTCCTTGTTGAGAAAAAATGTTATTAAACACGCGTGGTAAAAGTTAAGTTACACTGTTACACATTTATAACCATCTATTTTTGACGTCGGGTTAAATTTTGCAACATCACTCTGACCTTAAGTAGTTGGAGGTTAAGAACAGGGCTAAAAACCCTGCCATGTAAAAAAACTTACAATTGTTATGAAATCATCAAGGAATAATAGTGCAGAATAATCACGGAATTTGAAAACTGAGCTTAAGATTGGAAGACACTGCCCATTTTAGAGCTGGACCTCGTAAAAATCTAGCAGAGGTGCCTACAATCTAAAACTATTGACAACGAAGATTTTCTACTCGACTTTGACTCGGTAAATAAAGCTTCCTACAAATTTCTTCTACCTACTCTAAAATAAAAAAAATGTCAAATTGCATGTGACAATATATTTTTGGTATTTGATACATTTTATTATTGCCCGAAATATTTTTATCGGCCATTTACCGTTCACTTTTTTAAAAATCAATATTATATCCCACCACAGTATATTTTATACTGACAAACATGTCGTGTACAGGTGGCAAAGAAGAAAGCGAAAAACTTATTTAGGTATGTTGTACACAAATGCTCAGTTCAAAATGTACATTGCAATACTAAATACTTACACTTGCTGATGATTTTGAAGAGAAGGTATTCTGCACGACAATTATTTAAATAAAAAGTGATAAACTTTTTGGTATGGTAAACTGAATACACTTCCCTATATTGTAAAATAGAAAAAAAATTCAGTTTAACCGTTTAACGTGATTCTGTCAGTTATTGTTTAAAAGGCAAAAATCGATGAGCCAACATAAAGACAAATATTTAGTTAAACCGATAAAATCGCATAATAACATCAAGGATTCTGATTTTGAAATATTTCGATGAAACCATGGGAAATATATAATTTTTTTTTAAACACGTTTGGTTGCCGATGGTTATAAGTGGTTGCTGATTACACACACAACATCAGTAATGAATGACTTATCAACCAAGGTTTCCTAATTACTGCGTTAATGGTCATAAATTATTAGGTATAAGTACACGGTATTGGGTAATAATTATTGGTTATTACTTGGATCCCAATTGCCAAATTTATTGCTATAACTTTTAGATTCAATAAACACATTTTATTTTTCACATTATACAATAAACTTTACATGCGAATTACATGAAATATTAAAGCCCTAATAAAACACGTTATACAGTCCCATACAGTACTACATTAATCAATATGAAAGAGCAAAAGAAAAGAATCTGACGAAGCCGCTTCGCGTCTTCATTTCTATTAGCAAACAAACAGATACCTAAACCCCTGGGCCCAAAGCCCCGAACAATGTTACCAACGTTTTGAACAGGGTAAAAACCGTATAAGAGCACACTTCATATTAACTTCCAAGGGCTGTGCACATTTGTATGGCGATCGCGGCACGCACATAATAAAAACGATGCGTTTTATTGAGACATCAAATTATTGAACTACACGGTAAGTTCTGTTTTAACTGCGACGCAAGCGCATCTCATTGTAATACGTCATATGCAGGCGTGGACTGGCTGGGATGCTGGGATGCTACAGCATCCCTTGCCCTAAAATATATTTGCCCCTATCGGTATAAATGTGCCCACCTAAAATTAATCTGAATTTTGAAGGAGAAGGTTAAAATTCTCTGATAAAATCGTAGGTAGATGTAGATCTATTATTTATGTAATAACTTATAAGTAATAACTATAAAAATCATAAAGAAAAAAAAATACATTTAAAGTAGGTAGCCAATAAGAAGACAGGTAAATTAATTTGAGCAGCTTTTTATATACATTAAATATACTTTTTTAATTTATTATTAACACAATCTTTATAAGAGGAACTTAGCTCTAATTGTTATGGTGCGGGGGGTTGGGGGGGCAAAAATTAATCACAATTTACTGACCCTTAAGTTTGCCGTTGCTTAACCTTGCCTTGCTGTTGTAATTTGGCACCTATTTACATTCTTAACGTATTTACGATATTTTATTAAAACAAAAGAAAATGTTTAAATATTTTATAAATAATACCTATTATTTAAAATTTGTTTTATTTGCCCTTTAAATTATGTAGCATCCCGCGCCCTTTTTTACCAGTCCGCGCCTGGTCATATGTGACTTGTGTGATTGCAATTCGTGTTTACGTATATCTGTCACATTTCTATAATATGCAAATTACCTGCCATATTATATTATTACACCCACTATGGTATATTGTTATTAATTATATGGTGGCAACGCGAATGCGGCAACAGATGATGACATAATAACGCGTACAACATTCAATTGCGCCGCAATCAAGATAAAATATGCGTCAAACTAAAAAATGTTTCCAGCATTGTTATTAAAATAAATCAGCTGTGTACTACGAGCAGGTAAACTCTTATAAATATTTAATTGTGCGATCTGCGAAAGTTCCAAACAATGTGTGTGCCTATGTGTGTTTCGTTCGCGCGTTCAAAGTTGTCGGTACTCTCCTGTCTGCCCACATTAGCAGTGTATAAAATATGCATAACAGTAATAACTAATAAATATTATACTCTGCGAGACATATTTTCACGGTAACAAAATCAACGTCGTTCGTTCAATTAGTAAGTATATTGTATGTACAGTCGAACTTGGTTAACTCGAAGTTGAAAGGACCGGAGTAAAAGTTCGAGTTATCCAAGAATTCGGACTATCCGAAAAAAATTTTTAAAACTACTGTATATTAATTCCTGTGTTTATTATAAATAAAATATGCAATGTGCAATAAAAATTAGTTACTACGTATTTATATGTATGTATGTACCTAGATGTAATTTAAAAAAGGTATTTATTTTTGTTTGAGTTTTGCTGTTGATTGCAGCGTTTGTAGTGAATCGCTCTATTTTATTCAAAGCTTCGAAAAGTCCATCACTGACCTCTCCTTATTGTTTTCGATAAATCGCCTTAATTTATTAATATGCATCCGTGCTTGTATACTACTCTTGGGAATGGGGGATCGATACATTCTTGTTCCTCTTCTTTGTCCGATGATTGAGTACATCTTACAGTTAATTGTATAAATGAGGGTAATTTTATACAAATACATGTGTATCAATAAAACTCAAAACTTCGAGTTATCCACGAAAATATTCGAGCTAAACAAGATTTTTTACATTGTTTTTATAGGAAATTCTAGGGACCGGAGTAAAAGTTCGAGGTACCGACGATTTCCAGTTAAAGAAGTTCGAGATAACAAAGTTCGACTGTACATTAATATATACGATATACCTACATATATGAGAGGTGGTAAAACTTTTTTTGATTAGACTCTACCGAGTTTCCATTGAGGATCGACTCGAGTGAAAACAGAATAAATTAATAAAAAACGTACCATAAATTAGAGATGGGTCGAACTGCTCAAAGTTCAAAAGATCGAACACAACTTAGGGGTTCCAGTTCGAGTTTGAAAGTCAAACCTAGTTTAAAGAAAACTCAACTCTGGCCGAACCAAACTCGAATAGAAAGTTACAAACTCAATAGTCAATAAGAATTTAAAAAAAAAAAAATTAGAACACGTCAAACGTTTAGAACTAAACGTTTTAGTTCGGTTCAGGTTCGGTTCGTGTGCGGTTCGGAGTACGATTAAAAAGTTCGATTCGAGGCAATATTTTTCAGTTCTACCCACCTCTTATTGAAATCATAACATTGAAATGCAAAATAATGTTTCACATTAAATTTCTAAATAATTTCAAGACTTAAGAATATTGTCATCACATTGTTGGCGTAGAAGTGCGCCGTCGAGTGGCGTCATTTGAGGGGTAACAGGCGAGCATATTCGCTTGTCCGATTGTAAAATAGGTCCAATTGTTGTGGTGGTTTTGGGCGAAACAATATAACTATAATAATAATAATAAAAAAATACTGTGTGAGCACTAATAATAATACTATTGTCACGGTAATAATAAATATTTATAGTTTTTTAGTTCGAATATTATACAGAAACTGATTTTAAAGAAATTCTAAAACAACAGTCTTAGATTATGACAATATAATTACGAATTGTCTATAATAATAATTATTATTGTGTTACGTACGGCGATTGTTATTACTCCGTTTGGATTGCACTAGGTATGATCGTGAACGTGCTTTTTAGAGCTACTTTATTTTTTTAACGTTAAAAAAGTCGTATTTCTTTAACTGCGACGTGTTATTAAATCGATACAGACTTTTGAATTTAATTTGGCAACAAGTATAACATTTTCTATAAACATTTATATAACAAGGTATAGTCATCAGACTTTATATGTAAGTACTTATTTAGCTAAATAGTTGGAATGGTAATGAACATATTCGTAGGTAGGTATAGCGTTGTAGTCTGAACATTTTCAAGAAAAAATCATTTTTATTTTTCAACTTTAAAATTTTCAAGTGCCCACAAACAGTGTTTTTAAATAACAAAAAATCAATTATAACTGTTATTCTTAAATATATTATTTCATTCAAATTATAACTTATAGTATCTATTAAAAAAACTGTGTTTATATCATTTTTCATTATCAATTCGAATTTTTATTTTTTGCCAATTACAATTAAAGTTAAAATTATAAGCAATCATCTGATCCCGTGCACTTCATTGCCCGTTAACAATTCCAACTCTAAATGATTCAAAATGTTCATTGGCCATCTCAAAATACTTTGTACACTTATATACACCTGTATATTTTGAAGTTCAAATTTTAAAAAATGCTCCCATAATGTTCACTTATATAACGGTATGATATGATAAAATTGCGTGTGTGATTAACTTTTAGCTGCCTAGAAGTTGAAAAAATTGTAAAACCTTCTCCAAGGTATCGTTAAAGAAAAATCAAGACAATCGTATGAATAGTTTCAGAAAACATGTTCGACAAACATTTCCATTTTCATATTTATATAATATATTATATACAAATTTATTTTATTATTGAACCATACAAAACAGTTAAATAAAATTGCATACATAATTATTAATTATTAGGGACCTATTGGAAAATCATGAGTAAAAACAATTCAAAGAACAAATTAAAATCAATATTAGAGTATCTGTATATTGGCATATATCTATTTAGAATTTAATCTTTCTTTAAATCGGTAAAAAAAATGTAGGTATGCCTGAAAATATTTTCAAAGAAATTATCGTGGATTGTGTAATTGTCGTTTGCGGGACATTTTTTTTTTTTTTTGATAAAATTATGAACCACATATAAGCTTTTATTGACTTTAATCACACAATGATCTACTTTAATACAATACTATTCATTTAGGTAACAATTAATAGTTAGTATAATATATTAATGCTCTTCTAATAAATTATAAAAAATAAACATACAATTTATAATGGGATTTTTTTTTTAGACAAGTGAAAAAACCAAAAGTCTCAAGGTATAAATATAAATTTACATTTATTTAATACGGTTATTTGATTTTTATACAACGTCCATTTATTTTTACAACATAAATGAGCAATATTACAAGTAAAAATATTTTTCTGATATGGCGTGTGTCCTCGGAAACAGGGTACACTATATCACTCATTACCCTGTAAATAGTTTTAAATTCTGTAAGCGGGAAATTCGACTAGATTAATGGATAATAAATGTCTATGATTTGCAATTTCTTTAACTCATGTATTTTACTCATGCGTGCCATAATTGAACACCATGATTACAAAATAAACAATAATAAAATAAAATGCTAATTCATAAAAAGTTATTAATTTATAACTTTAATCGTAACAATAACTTTGATTCTATCATGATGTTTTAGAAGGACAAAATATTCACAGTTTAAAAAAAAATAAAATTTAATTGATTAATTACCTAGCTTTGACTTGACCAATTTTGGGCTTAGAATACAAGTTGGTGGATCACAATTACTTTTTAAAAAAAAGTTCAATCTATAAATTACATTCAAAATAGGAGTTTCCGTAAAAAAAATTAAGTTGTAATTCCCATGCGCAAAATACACGAGCTTAAAAAAATGTAAGTCATTGAAATGTATGATCAATCTAGTTGAATTTCCTGCAAACAGAATCGAAAATTATTTTACAGGGTAATGAGTGATAAAGTGTACAATGTTTCCGAGAACACATTACCTATACACGAAAATATTCAAAATATCTTGAAAATGTTATCATGTATGATGTATGAATAATGGTTATTTTAACATTCGGAAAATATTTTAAGTATCTTCGGTTATGTCTCTTTGAATAACATCAAGATATCAAAATTCGATTTTTAGGAATTTGTTAATTTAACGGAGAATATTTAACATGGTAAAAGTTTTAAAACTAAATGCTAATAAAAATAAATGTTACTTTACCGTAAAATGGTTTTTCTTGTTCAAAATTATAAGGAATCTTCGATTACATTTTTCAATGTAAACTTTGAATGAAAAACAATTTTTTATGAATTTCTAACTAAAAATAATTTGCAGATTTTCGAGATTTTGACAACTTTGGTCAAAAATCTTTTTGCAAACCAACATGAAAATTTATTGTGGATTTACGCTCAACCTTTATTTTTAAAAACATTATTAACAACTTATTGGGACCTCATATTACAATTGCAAGTTGTTTCATAGAGCAAAAAATTATTTATAAACAATATATTTAAAATAAATTTAAACATTCGAAAATATCTCATGGGTGTAATAATGGCTTAGGTAGACTTAAAACATTTTCAAAAATTGAACAATTTAACATGTACGAATAATGGTCGTTTTAAATACGTTAAAGATGACCTAAAAAAATAAATAATCACTCAAACGTAAAAAACCACGAAAAATAAAAAAATTATCCCAAACAAAGTTTTTAGTAAGCCCAGTGTGCACTTGAAACACTTTTGTGACTTGGAAAGCATCGTTTCGTACATTCCAGAACTAAAGAGATGCAAATGCGTTTGAATGATATCTCTTTAGTTATAAATAATAACTAGACAAAATAAAAATAAAAATTCGCTGAAAATCAAAATAATGTTGGCGTGAGGCGAGACCTAGAGCCAGCCTGTCGGATACTGTGTATGGCGATGCGACTAGAGAATATCCTCTTGTAGATTATTACCGAGTAGGTAATTTTCTTTTTTTTCTTTTTAGTGTCATAACGATGTGATTATGTTTGACGGGTAGTACCATTGGTAATTATTAATATTAATCATACATTTTTTATTTCGCATATAATTTTATAATTTTATTGAAAAGACATTGCCCAATCGAACAAGAAGTTATATTTTTATTTACACATTGAATTAAGTATACTATTCTAGTGATCTATAATATAGTAGTACCGACGGGTATCCTGTATACTATACAAGACATATAATAGTATTCAAATAATGTTTACGGTGTGCAGGAGTCGTGGACTGCGCGGTAAGGTTTTATTCTCTTTTCTATGGGCTCCGTCGGTGAATTATTGAAGAAAAAGAAAATTACCTAATATTCTCTAGAATATTCTTGGGGATATTCTCTCTAAAGATTACGGTAATTTTACATCACTAACCGTGTATAGCCGCGGAGACAGCTGTCCTGAACACCCCACTCTGGCGGTGGCGTTCGGTCGGCACTGGCCTCCTGGTGACGGATCACACTTCTCGATAGAGCGCAATGTCGTTACCACGGCCGAATGTAAAGGAGCTTTTTTAAATAATTTTAATATAATCAATGCACTCGCACGCGGGTCGTGTGAGTGTATTGTAAGTGATCTAAAGCAGTGGTGAGCAACCTTTTTTGATCCACGACCCAAAAAATTATTTATTTTGGTAATACGCCCCCCCCCCTTCCTACAAACATTATGTAAGTGTATAATATATACTTACTTCATATAGTCATAATGTATACAATAATATTTCTTTAATTTAATTAATCCAAAACACGAAAAAAAAATACAAAATTAGAATTAAATAAAATCTAAAATTAAAAAACTACTGACATTATTATAATGATAATCAACATTTTAATATTTTTTAAATTATAAAATTACTAATAAATTGTTTTAATGAGAAATCTGAGCTTGCATTGTAGACATGGTTGATTCTATGTTTGGTTTGATTTTTCATTTGGTGTAAACATATAGGCGACCCCCAGGTTGCGCACCACTGGTCTAATGCGTGTGTTCGTGACTGTGATTGTTTTTTTTTTTTTTTACTAATATTTTACGGTTATAATACAACTAACCTATTATTTATCGGATAACATTTCCAAAAACACATTTGAATTCGTCATGAAATTTGCTTGAAAATGACTTTAAATAATTTCACTTCAACATTGTTAACACTTAAAAAGGTGGATACCACTCTCCTGTACAACAGATGTTGAATACGTCTATCATTGCAATGGGTGTGTTAAATCACTTAAATCTGAATTCAATGGTAAACATTTGCATACGAAAAATTAATATGAGCATAACCAACCGGTGGTCATCGTAGCTACTTGATATAAATTTAAGTTGATAGGAGGATTATAGTCTGAGCAATATGCGAAAGTATTAGCAAAGTTTTTGCCCGAAACACTATTTTTTTCACAATTTATTCTACATAACTGCGTTGCTTGTAAGTTCAAGAATTTGCATGTTTTTCCTGCAACACAGGAAGTTAGACATGATAACTGAGATATGTCAAATTCGTTTCAATAAATGTATAAAGTTTAAAAGTTGGGTTGCATCTTTTGGTATATTCTGAGTGAAATTGCATACTGGCATATTATAGTAGATGTAATAGAGTTATTAGCGAATGTTTTTTTCATAAAAAAATATTTTTAAACAAATAAATGTTTGAATTTTTTTTTTGTTTCTTATTTACTTTCCAATCTAGAAAACTGTAGTATTATGTATAGTATACCACACACTTAATAACAATAATACATTATTAGGTTTTGAGTGTTATAAGCTGCATAAGAATTAAAAGAAATTAAATTCGGATAAAAATGGATATATTTTATTATTTCAAAATTTGTCAATGGTTTTTTTATTCTGTACATATTTTAAGTGCATAATTAAAAAATGTTAGTGAATATAAATGTATATTTTTGAATTGCTAGTGCATATTTGAATGCATATTTTACCAATATTTAGTTCATGAATGCATGCTAACTATTTATGCATTTTTAGTGCATGAACTTACGAGCCCGTATATAACTGTAGGTACGCTCGAAGCTTAAACGCTTCGGGATTGAGGGGCTGTAATTAATGAAAATAATTAACTAAGTTCAGCTGAAGTTAACAATATAGGACTTACATTTTTGATTGTTGATATCATTATTAAAGTTAACAAGAAACAATTATATTAAATATTTTAGAGCTTAACAGGATGTCGCAGTAGACTTTTCGCGATTTCCTCTAACACTGTAAGTACCTTCACGAGCGTCATCAAATCCAATATTGTGTTGTTTGCTTAAATATCAGAGTGAATCGGGCTGTTATCAAACTTAAAGTCAAGAAAATCATCTGTGTCTGTGGGTACCACACGAATTTTAACGATATTTCAATTATTTTTTTTTGTAAATTCAGATTATTGGGTTGATTGTACAATGAAGTGAATATTTTTTTATTTCTTATAATTTTTTTTTTTTTTTGAAAAAGCATACACGAATATTAAGTAACTTTGAGTTTTAACTTAGTTGGTGGTTTCTGGTTTGAAAATTAGATATAGTTGTTAATTTTTAAAGGTCAACATTAAAAATTCCTTGGATAGTCTTCACAAATATGGACAAAACTAAAAATTAACTACCAGTTATCAACGAAATCGATATTGTTTTTTTTTCTAGTAACTTAAAAACAAATCACCGTAGGCACACTAAATTTTCAAAAATTGCTTAGTCTAAATTATGACAATTTTCCACACAAGATAAAATTGTTAAAATATTTTGACTAGTAAAGTGAGACACAAGAAATTAAAAAAAGATTTTTTTTTCCTTCTATGAAGTTTGACAAAAAAATTTTCAAAAAACTTGTAAATTTAATACAAGTTTCTTCGCATAAGTAGCTATAATATCAATTCAAAAATATCATAATACATAGTAATGATTTTTTTTTATTATAATTTTTTTCATATTATGATTCATTATAACCACAAAAAAAATATTTTGCACGTTATTTTGTAGTAACATTTATCAAATGTTCAGTTTAATCTAACTTAAGATTTACTACCTATTTAAATCAAAATTTCTCATAATTAAATATTGTAGTGGTCAGACGAATACAAGGGACTTTGAGAAGAAGAGGTTGAGGTGTACTTTTTAAATGAATTTGTAAAACGTTGGTTGTGGTATAATGTATCGTAATATTTTCAATCAAAACAATTTAATATTTAACTGATAAATTATTGCTCCGTATTAGAATATTTGTCTCGGAAAATTATTTTTATGTAATTACTTCTTGAGTGTTTAAAAATATAATCGGTTGAACTCGAATATTTTCTAAGTCCAAATAATTCACCGTTCGCAATTATTTCAAGACCAAAATAATAAGTCGAAGACTGACTGAGGTGAAGGTGCTCTGGCTCGTCTGGTCGAATCTCATCTGAACATGGGCTTTTCGGGGTTCTCCAATATACCTAGGTCTATCCTACTTACTTCTCCCAGCCCCCTCGATACGAGTATCGTTCCCACGGATGATGGACCCGTCTGTGATCTTCTCGGAAATGCTGACGGCTCACGCCTTTACGCGGGTGTATAATTGCAATTTTTGATTATCTACTGCGTATTGTGTCGTATAGTATTATTATAAAGGCATTATTACATAATATTGTATTTTATATTTAATTTTATATAATCAGTATCCCGATGGCTTGTTATTTCGATACGCCCCCATAAACCGTAACATTTATGGAGTATCAAAATCCGTGCTTTTGAATCTGCTTCCCATAGTTTGAACACTATCATTATCCACAGTTCGCGTGTTCAGCTCAACCGAGACGGTCGCACATAGCAAAGTCCAATCGCACATCGACAACGTCTCCGACGACTCAACTCGTATACAAGCAAACAAATATAAGGTTAGTGAACCACTTATAATGTAAATCACACCCAACCTAAAATGAGCATCAATATTAAATCGCCCTTAAAAAAGGGCCAAAACAATTTCTTTACCACT